>NC_092152.1:83633739-83906239 GCF_045791955.1 Oncorhynchus clarkii lewisi | reverse complement strand
GCTGGTCTGCGCATGCTCTGAGGGCGCGGCTGGGGATGCCGTCTGGGCCTGCAGCCTTGCGAGGGTTAACACGTTTAAATGTCTTACTCACCTCGGCTGCAGTGAAGGAGAGACCGCATGTTTTCGTTGCAGGCCGTGTCAGTGGCACTGTATTGTCCTCAAAGCGGGCAAAAAAGTTATTTAGTCTGCCTGGGAGCAAGACATCCTGGTCCGTGACTGGGCTGGATTTCTTCCTGTAGTCCGTGATTGACTGTATACACTGCCACATGCCTCTTGTGTCTGAGCCGTTGAATTGAGATTCTACTTTGTCTCTGTACTGGCGCTTAGCTTGTTTGATAGCCTTGCGGAGGGAATAGCTGCACTGTTTGTATTCGGTCATGTTACCAGACACCTTGCCCTGATTAAAAGCAGTGGTTCGCGCTTTCAGTTTCACACGAATGCTGCCATCAATCCACGGTTTCTGGTTAGGGAATGTTTTAATCGTTGCTATGGGAACGACATCTTCAACGCACATTCTAATGAACTCGCACACCGAATCAGCGTATTCGTCAATGTTGTTATCTGACGCAATACGAAACATCTCCCAGTCCACGTGATGAGCAGTGTCAACATGACTGAGAAGACACATGACGTGGTATGAAAGACAAAACAAAACAAGATGGGAAATATTATCAACATTACTTTGCACTTTTCACTGGCTGTCCCTCAGGTTGTGGCAGGCTTTTCCCCCAATAAATATTGGATTTTTTCTTCATATTTTAAAGTTTCAAAGTCTTTGTATTGAATTATAATTTTGGGAAAGAAATATTCTCTTTGGTCTGAGTATTTGTCACAATGTAGTAGGAAATGCAGCTCTGTCTCTACCTCTCCGCTGGAGCAGAGAGAGCACAGCCTGTCCTCTCTGGGCAGCCAGGTTTGTCTGTGACAACCGGTCTCAATAGCCAGACTGTGCTCACTGAGTCTGTGTCTCTCTCTCTCTCTCTCTGACAGTTTTCACTGTCTGTCTGTCTGTCCTACCACACCATCTCTGCCTTCCTCAACCTCTTTCATTCTCTCCCTTCCTCTGTGGATGATTAAGGTCTAGGGAGAGGTCAGGCACAATCCAGCAGGTGGTTTCCTGTGTTGCTGGGAAGTTATTTATGTGAGTGGGTTGTGTACACAGACAAAGCAGCAACCTGTACACACACTGGCATTACACTAGCAGCAACCTGTACACTGGCATTACACTAACAGCATCCTGTACACTGGCATTACACTAGCAGCAACCTGTACACTAGCATTACACTAGCAGCAACCTGTACATTAGCATTACACTAGCAGCAACCTGCACACTAGCAGCAACCTGCACACTAGCAGCAACCTGTACACTGGCATTACACTAGCAGCAACCTGTACACTGGCATTACACTAGCAGCAACCCCTGTATACTAGCAGCAACCTGTACACTGGCATTACACTAGCAGCAACCTGTACACTAGCAGCAACCTGTACACTGGCATTACACTAGCAGCAACCTGTATACTAGCAGCAACCTGTACACTGGCATTACACTAGCAGCAACCTGTACACTAGCAGCAACCTGTACACTGACATTACACTAGCAGCAACCTGTATACTAGCAGCAACCTGTACACTAGCAGCAACCTGTACACTGGCATTACACTAGCAGAAACCTGTATACTAGCAGCAACCTGTACACTAGCAGCAACCTGTACACTGGCATTACACTAGCAGCAACCTGTATACTAGCAGCAACCTGTACACTAGCAGCAACCTGTACACTGGCATTACACTAGCAGAAACCTGTATACTAGCAGCAACCTGTACACTGGCATTACACTAGCAGCAACCTGTACACTGGCATTACACTAGCAGAAACCTGTATACTAGCAGCAACCTGTACACTAGCAGCAACCTGTACACTGGCATTACACTAGCAGAAACCTGTACACTGGCATTACACTAGCAGCAACCTGTATACTAGCAGCAACCTGTACACTAGCAGCAACCTGTACACTGGCATTACACTAGCAGCAACCTGTACACTGGCATTACACTAGCAGCAACCTGTACACTGGCATTACACTAGCAGCATCCTGTACACTGGCATTACACTAGCAGCAACCTGTACACTGGCATTACACTAGCAGCAACCTGTACATTAGCATTACACTAGCAGCAACCTGTACACTGGCATTACACTAGCAGCAACCTGCACACTAGCATTACACTAGCAGCAACCTGTACACTAGCAGCAACCTGTTTACTGACATTACACTAGCAGCAACCTGCACACTAGCATTACACTAGCAGCAACCTGTACACTAGCAGCAACCTGTACACTGACATTACACTAGCAGCAACCTGTACACTGACATTACACTAGCAGCAACCTGTACACTGACATTACACTAGCAGCAACCTGTACACTGACATTACACTAGCAGCAACCTGTACACTAGCAGCAACCTGTACACTGACATTACACTAGCAGCAACCTGTACACTAGCATTACACTAGCAGCAACCTGTACACTGACATTACACTAGCAGCAACCTGTACACTAGCAGCAACCTGTACACTGACATTACACTAGCAGCAACCTGTACACTAGCATTACACTAGCAGCAACCTGTACACCACTAGCAGCAACCTGTACACTTACATTACACTAGCAACCTGTACACTGACATTACACTAGCAGCAACCTGTACACACATTACACTAGCAGCAACCTGTACACTAGCAGCAACCTGTACACTGACATTACACTAGCAGCAACCTGTACACTGACATTACACTAGCAGCAACCTGTACACTAGCAGCAACCTGTACACTGACATTACACTAGCAGCAACCTGTACACTAGCAGCAACCTGTACACTAGCATTACACTAGCAGCAACCTGTACACTGGCATTACACTAGCAGCAACCTGTACACTGACATTACACTAGCAGCAACCTGTACACTGACATTACACTAGCAGCAACCTGTACACTGACATTACACTAGCAGCAACCTGTACACTAGCAGCAACCTGTACACTGACATTACACTAGCAGCAACCTGTATACTAGCAGCAACCTGTACACTGACATTACACTAGCAGCAACCTGTACACTGACATTACACTAGCAGCAACCTGTACACTGGCATTACACTAGCAGCAACCTGTACACTGACATTACACTAGCAGCAACCTGTACACTGGCATTACACTAGCAGCAACCTGTACACTGACATTACACTAGCAGCAACCTGTACACTGGCATTACACTAGCAGCAACCTGTACACTGACATTACACTACACTAGCAGCAACCTGTACACTAGCAGCAACCTGTACACTGACATTACACTAGCATTACACTAGCAGCAACCTGTACACTGGCATTACACTAGCAGCAACCTGTACACTGACATTACACTAGCAGCAACCTGTACACTGACATTACACTAGCAGCAACCTGTACACTGACATTACACTAGCAGCAACCTGTACACTAGCAGCAACCTGTACACTGACATTACACTAGCAGCAACCTGTACACTAGCAGCAACCTGTACACTAGCATTACACTAGCAGCAACCTGTACACTGGCATTACACTAGCACACTAGCAGCAACCTGTACACTGACATTACACTAGCAGCAACCTGTACACTGGCATTACACTAGCAGCAACCTGTACACTAGCAGCAACCTGTACACTGACATTACACTAGCAGCAACCTGTATACTAGCAGCAACCTGTACACTGACATTACACTAGCAGCACCTGTACACTGTACACTAGCAGCAACCTGTACACTGGCATTACACTAGCAGCAACCTGTACACTGACATTACACTAGCAGCAACCTGTACACTGACATTACACTAGCAGCAACCTGTACACTGGCATTACACTAGCAGCAACCTGTACACTGACATTACACTAGCAGCAACCTGTACACTGGCATTACACTAGCAGCAACCTGTACACTAGCATTACACCAGCAGCAACCTGCACACTAGCAGCAACCTGTACACTGACATTACACTAGCAGCAACCTGTACATTAGCATTACACTAGCAGCAACCTGTACACTGACATTACACTAGCAGCAACCTGCACACTAGCATTACACTAGCAGCAACCTGTACACTGACATTACACTAGCAGCATTGACTCAACTCTTTTGGTTTCAGGTTAAAAACAACATGGTCGTGGCAAAGTCTGGACTTGCATTGTGCTGCTCAGTCTAGCCGGGGGTTGAGAAATCAGCCCTGCCTCTGGGCATGCTGGGACCAAACTTTTGTAGCCCGGGGCAAAGTGGCACACCTGGCTTTCTGCCAGACGTAGGCTACAGCCTAGGTATGTCCTGTCTGAAGCACATCCTTCAAAGGAAAAGGGGAAATATCCTCCTCCCTTAAGTCTCCATACTGTCCTGGTAGATGTAGTAGAAGTACTAGTCTCTCCTGTCCTGTAGCCAGCTCCTTCCTCCTGAGACAGTAACATGCTCTGTCTCTCCTGTAGCTAGTTCCTTTCTCCTGTAGCTAGTTCCTTCCTCCTGAGACAGTAACATGCTCTGTCTCTCCTGTAGCTAGCTCCTTCCTCCTGAGACAGTAACATGCTCTGTCTCTCCTGTAGCTAGCTCCTTCCTCCTGAGACAGTAACATGCTCTGTCTCTCCTGTAGCTAGCTCCTTTCTCCTGTAGCTAGCTCCTTCCTCCTGAGACAGTAACATGCTCTGTCTCTCCTGTAGCTAGTCTCTCCTGTCAGCTCCTTCCTCCTGAGACAGTAACATGCTCTTCTCTCCTGTAGCTAGTTCCTTTCTCCCGTAGCTAGTTCCCTTCAGTAACATGTAGCTAGCTCCTTTCTCCTGAGACAGTAACATGCTTCGTCTCTCCTGTAGCTAGCTCCTTCCTCCTGAGACAGTAACGTGCTCTGTCTCTCCTGTAGCTAGTACCTTTCTCATGTAGCTAGTTCCTTTCTCCCGTAGCTAGTTCCTTCCTCCTGAGACAGTAACATGCCCTGTCTCTCCTGTAGCTAGTTCATTTCTCATGTAGCTAGCTCCTTTCTCCTGAGACAGTAACATGCTCTGTCTCTCCTGTAGCCAGCTCCTTCCTCCTGAGACAGTAACATGCTTTGTCTCTCCTGTAGCTATATCATTTCTCCCGAGACAGTAACGTGCTCTGTCTCTCCTGTAGCTAGCTCCTTCCTCCTGAGACAGTAACGTGCTCTGTCTCTCCTGTAGCTAGCTCCTTTCTCCTGAGACAGTAACATGCTCGGTCTCTCCTGTAGCTAGTTCCTTCTCTGTCTCTCCTGTAGCTAGTTCCTTTCTCATGTAGCTAGTTCCTTTCTCCCGTAGCTAGTTCCTTCCTCCTGAGACAGTAACATGCTCTGTCTCTCCTGTAGCTAGCTCCTTCCTCCTGAGACAGTAACATGCTCTGTCTCTCCTGTAGCTAGCTCCTTCCTCCTGAGACAGTAATGTGCTCTGCCTGTGTAATATGCCCAGAGAGCACAATGAAATGAGGTATTTTCAGAGTTGATCTCGAGCCAGTGGATCTGGAAGGCTGAGAGATGGGAGGATGGATAGTGGGAGGGGGAGGGAGGGAGGGAGGATGAGGATGGAGTGCGGGGGGGGATGCTGGTACACAGACTAAAGCTCTACTCTCTCTAGCAGAGCTTTATATAATGGGCAGGTAGAGTCCACCCCCACAACAGCCACACACACACATCCATAACAGCACACACTCCCACACTGCAGAGCCGCGCCGTCTGGCAGGCCATAATCAGTTTCATCTCCCAGTCACCTAGCTAGAAATGAGGAGCTGTATCTCTGTTAGCCAGTAAGACACCCGGTATAAAACAGACAAGGAGATGTGCAGTGATGTAGTGTGGATGCATTAATCCCTCCATGGCTCTGGCTGTTCAGCTGGGTTAGAGTTTGGGCAAAGGTTATCCTGAAGTTGTGGACCACAGAACACAGCAAAACTCTAGATTACACTGATGGAGGGATTTTGGGTGCTGTCTGGAACCCAAAGCATGTTGTCTTTGGTACTCTGTGATTATTCTTAGTGATGCGGAAAATCTATACAGCAGTCTAAGGCACTGCATCTCAGAGCTAGAGCCGTCACTACAGACCCTGGTTCAATTCCAGGTTGTATCACAACCGGCCGTGATTGGGAGTCCCATAGGGCTGCGCACAATTGGCCAAGCGTCGTTAGGGTTTGGCCGGGGTAAGCCGGCATTGTAAATAAGAATTTGTTCTTAACTAGCTTGCCTAGTTAAATAAATAAAATATATCGGGATATTATTTTTGACTATATATATATATATATCGTATTTTTGCGCTAGTTTTCTGTAACTGCACCAAAACATCAGTACTTTTATTTCCATGACTGATCAAAACTTGTTTTCTCATGACTCTCTCTCCTCTCTGCAGCAGACATATGGTGAACAATATGTTTGGAACATTGAATTGCAATTCAATCCCAGCATGGGATCACAGTACATATAGAATGGTGAGAATCACCATACATATCGTATCGGGACACCTAAGAGTGGCGATAATGTCATATCATGAGGTCCCTGGCCATTCCTATCCCAGACTAATCTGTGATAATACTATATCCTGTCTTACTAGAGTTGTTGTCTTCCTGTTAATGGAAGAACTAGGATTTTTTTTTATTTTACCTTTATTTAACCAGGTAGGCTAGTTGAGAACAAGTTCTCATTTACAACTGCGACCTGGCCAAGCAGTGCGACACCACCAACAACAACACAGAGTTACACATGGAATAAACAAGCGTACAGTCAATAACACAATAGGGGGAAAAAAGTATATATACAGTGTGTGCAAATGGCGTGAGGAGGTACGGCAATAAAAAAGACCATAGTAGCAAAGTAATTAAAATTTAGCAGATTAACACTGGGGTGATAGATGAGCACATGATGATGTGCAAGTAGTTATACTGGTGTGCAAAAGAGCTGAATAGTAAATAAAAACATTATGGGGATGAGGTAGGTAGATTGGGTGGGCTATTTACAGATGGACTGTGTACAGCTGCAGTGATCGGTTAGCTGCTCAGATAGCTGATGGTTAAAGTTAGTGAGGGAAATGTAAGTCTCCAGCTTCAGTGATTTTTGCAATTCGTTCCAGTCACTGGCAGCAGAGAACTGGAAGGAAGGGCGGCCAAAGGAGGTGTTGGCTTTGGGGATGACCAGTGAGATATACCTGCTGGAGCTCGTGCTACGGGTGGGTGTTGTTATCGTGACCAGTGAGCTGAGGTAAGGCGGAGCTTTACCTAGCATAGACATATAGATGACCTGGAGCCAGTGGGTCTGGCGACGAATATGTAGCGAGAGCCAGCCGACTAGAGCATACAGGTCACAGTGGTGGGTGGTATAAGGGACTTTGGTAACAAAACGGATGGCACTGTGATAGACTGCATCCAGTTTGCTTAGTAGAGGAAGCTATTTTGTAGATGACATCGCCGAAGTCAAGGATTTGTAGGATAGTCAGTTTTACTCGGGTAAGTTTGGCGGCGTGAGTGAAGGAGGCTTTGTTGCGAAATAGAAAGCTGATTCTAGATTTGATTTTGGATTGGAGATGTTTAATATGAGTCTGGAAGGAGAGTTTACAGTCTAGCCAAACACCTAGTTCTTTTTAGTTGTCCACATATTCTAGGTCAGAACCGTCCAGGGTAGTGATGCTAGTCGGGCGGGCGGGTGCGGGCAGCGAACGGTTGAAAAGCATGCATTTGGTTTTACTAGCGTTTAAGAGCAGTTGGAGGCCATGGAAGGAGTGTTGTATGGCATTGAAGCTCGTTTGAAGGTTTGTTAACACAGTGTCCAAAGAAGGGCCAGATGTATACAGAATGGTGTCGTCTGCATAGAGGTGGATCAGGGAATCACCCGCTGAACTCTGTCTGCGAAGTAGTTGGTGAACCAGGCGAGGCAGTCATTAGAGAAACCAAGGCTGCCGATAAGAATACGGTGATTGACAAAGTCGAAAGCCTTGGCTAGGTCGATGAAGACTGCTGCACAGTACTGTCTTTTATCGATGGTGGTTATGATATCGTTTAGTACCTTGAGCGTGTCTGAGGTGCCATGACCAGCTCGGAAACCGGATTGCACAGTGGAGAAGGTACGGTGGGATTCGAAATGGTCAGTGATCTGTTTATTAAATTGGCCTTCAAAGACTTTAGAAAGGCAGGGCAGGATGGATATAGGTCTGTAACAGTTTGGGTCTAGAGTGTCACCCCTTTTGAAGAGGGGGATGACCGCGGCAGCTTTCCAATCTTTAGGGATCTAGGGCGATACGAAAGAGAGGTTGAACAAACTGGTAATAGGGGTTGCAACAATTGCAGTGGATAATTTTAGAAAGAGAGGGTCCAGATTGTCTAGCTGATTTGTACTGGTCCAGGTTTTGCAGCTCTTTCAGAACATGTGCTATCTGGATTTGGGTGAAGGAGAAGCAGGGGAGTCTTGGGTAAGTAGCTGCAGGGGGTGCGGAGCTGTTGCCCGGGGTTGGGGTAGCCAGGAGGAAACCATGGGCAACCGTAGAGAAATGCTTCTTGAAATGTTTGATTGTCATGGATTTATCGGTGGTGACCGTGTTACCTAGCTATTGCAGTCCACCACAGGATGTTTTTGTGCTGGTCAAGGGCAGACAGGTCTGGAGTGAACCAAGGGCTATATCTGTTTCATTTTTTGAAAGGGGCATGCTTATTTAAGTGGTGCTGAGGAAATTACTTTTAAGGAACAACCAGGCATCCTCGACTGACGGGATGAGGTCAATATCCTTCCAGGATACCTGGCCCAGGTCGATTAGAAAGACCTGCTCGCAGAAGTGTTTTAGGGAGCATTTGACAGTGATGAGGGGTGGTCGTGTGACCGCGGACCCATAGCGGATCCAGACAATGAGGCAGTGATCGCTGAGATCCTGATTGAAAACAACAGAGGTGTATTTGGAGGACAAGTTGGTCAGGATAATATCTATGAGGGTGCCCATGTTTACGGATATAGGGTTGTACCTGGTGGTTTCCTTGATCATTTGTGTGAGATTGAGGGCATCTAGCTTAGATTGTAGGACTGCTGGGGTGTTAAGCATATCCCAATTTAGGTCACCTAACAGAACGAACTCCGAAGATAGATGGGGGGGGGGGGCAATCAATTCACATATGGTGTCTAGGGCACAGCTGGAGCTGAGTTGGGTCTATAACAGGCGGCAACAGTGAGAGACTTATTTCTGGAGAGATTAATTTTTTAAATTAGAAACTCGGATCTGTTTGGGCATAGACCTGAAAAGTATGAGAGAACTTTGCAAGCTCCCTCTGCAGTAGATTGCAACTCCTCCCCCTTTGGCAGTTCTATCTTGACGGAAAATGTTGTAGTTGGGTATGGAAATCTCAGATTTTTTGGTGGCCTTCCTAAGTCAGGATTCAGACACGGCAAGGATGAAGGTCAAGTGTTGGAAATCCAGTGTCTGTTCTGTCCTGAAAGAAGAGCTTGCAAAGTCTTCTGATTTGTGTTGTGTATCACGTTATGTAATATTTTAACTTTTTCGAGCAATGGACAATCAAAACCAGGTGAAAGTAATTTTGTTTGAAGAATGTTTTAAAAACCAGACATGTTGAATCAACCGATTTCACACTGGCACATTTTGTAATTTCAAGCCAAGGAAAGTGCAAATTTGATCACAAAGATCTCGAATAGGTAATGGTAGATTTAACACCCAGGCTAGGGTAGGACTGCACGATATGGGCCAAAAAAAACTCAATGCAAATTATTTATTTTCTTACCAAGTATTGGGAGTGCGATTGATTTGCATTATAGATCAAAACACTTGAACTGTTTAAATCATAGAAGTATAATAATTTACAGTAAGAAGCAAAGTGGAAGGCGGGATCGTTCTTGTTTGGAACAATCTGTTGACCTGCATTTGACCTAACAGAACAGCATGCAAACTTATAGTGAATTTAACAGTGAGAAGGATGGAACTGCTGCGTTTGAGTGGCAGGGGGCGGAGCTTGGTGTGTGTGGAAAGCAGCCGCGGGAAGAGAGACGACAAACTGACCAAACTATTAAAAACTGACGCTACACGCGGCTGAGTGGCGTTTTCAAAATATTTCTTGCGATATGGATATTGCACATGTCAATATTGTGATTTAGATGTGAATTAGATGGAGAATGTGAATTTAGATGTGAATTAGATGGAGAATGTGAATTTAGATGTGAATTAGATGGAGAATGTGAATTTAGATGTGAATTAGATGAAGAATGTGGATTTAGATGTGAATTAGATGGAGAATGTGGATTTAGATGTGAATTAGATGGAGAATGTGGATTTAGATGTGAATTATATGGAGAATGTGAATTTAGATGTGAATTAGATGGAGAATGTGAATTTAGATGTGAATTAGATGGAGAATGTGAATTTAGATGTGAATTAGATGGAGAATGTGAATTTAGATGTGAATTAGATGAAGAATGTGGATTTAGATGTGAATTAGATGGAGAATGTGAATTTAGATGTGAATTAGATGGAGAATGTGAATTTAGATGTGAATTAGATGGAGAATGTGAATTTAGATGTGAATTAGATGGAGAATGTGAATTTAGATTTAGATGTGAATTAGATGGAGAATGTGTATTTAAATTTAGATGTGAATTGGATGGAGAATGTGAATTTAGATGTGAATTAGATGGAGAATGTGAATTTAGATGTGAATTAGATGGAGAATGTGAATTTAGATGTGAATTAGATGGAGAATGTGCATTTAGATTTAGATGTGAATTAGATGGAGAATGTGTATTTAAATTTAGATGTGAATTGGATGGAGAATGTGAATTAGATGGAGAATGTGAATTTAGATTTATATGTGAATTTAGATGTGAATTAGATGGAGAATATGGATTTAGATGTGAATTAGATGGAGAATGTGAATTTAGATTTACTGTGAATTTCGATGTAGATGTGAATTTCGATTTAGATGTGAATTAGATGAAGAATGTGGATTTAGATGTGAATTAGATGGAGAATGTGAATTTAGATTTAGATGTGAATTTACATGTGAATTAGATGAAGAATGTGAATTTAGATGTGAATTAGATGGATAATGTGAATTTAGATTTAGATGTGAATTAGATGAAGAATGTGGATTTAGATGTGAAATAGATGGAGAATGTGGATTTAGATTTAGATGTGAATTGGAGGGATTGTGCAGCTCTATCGTGGCCTACCCAAAATGTGTCAATTTTTAGTTGAACATTTCCTCTCTTCTCTATCAGCCCCTCGACAGACAGAAGGGACGCTGTATCACTTCAATCTCACCTAGCTTCTTCTATGCCAGCTTTTTGTAGGCTGCTGAATGTCTCAGTATAATTCTTTACACAGTGTGAGTGAGTATGGAGGCATGTGGTTCCGTGACACTGCCTTGAATGTGTGCGGCATTAGACTTGTGTGCATGGCTGCTTTGTGCGTGTTTGCATTGTGTTAGCATTGTGTTAGCATTGTGCACACTCTTTTTGCATGCTTGGTCTTTGTGTGTTTGTTCTGTAGTGGGCAAGCACCTGTTGTGCCAGTACTGGCTACTGGCCCCTTCATATGTACTGGAATGGGTCGGTGTGTGTGTGTGTGTGTGAGAGCACTAGTGACTCCCAAGTCCGGCATCACAGTGTATTTGCCAGCCCCAGCAGTTCTATAGCCCCGTGCCTCTTCTGACAGATGAAACAGTCCGTTCAAAGAGGCTGCCGTCTGCTGTGCAGCTGAGCACTGGCCTGTCTGCTTCCGCCTTCAAAGGCCCTTTTTTACTGTCTGGTTGGTTTCATTCCGGCCTCTGTTGTGGAGGGGGGCTACAACACGGTAGGGCACTAACAGGTGTGTGTTCAGTCTGGATAGGAGACAGACTGTGTGTCAGTAGTCCTATGTGTTTGAGCTAGCCTAAATGTGGACTTGCATGTCAGGGCTTTTACATTTCTGTGTCAGAGGGTTGCATGTGTCCGTACTTTAATGTGTGGACGTGTTGGTGTGCACGTGGGTTTTCATCTCGGTTGTCTCTGTGTGGGGGAGGTTTAGTAACATCTAAACCTCTGACGCAGTGTATCACTCTGAGTAGGACCCATATCAGTCTCTCACTATTATCACTAACCAGTACCTCTCTCTCCCCTCACTATTAACACTAACCACTACCTCTCTCTCCCCTCACTATTATCACTAACCACTACCTCTCTCTCCCCTCACTATTATCACTAATCACTACCTCTCTCCCCTCACTATTATCACTAATCACTACCTCTCTCTCCCCTCACTATTATCACTAACCACTACCTCTCTCTCCCCTCACTATTATCACTAACCAGTACCTCTCTCTCCCCTCACTATTATCACTAACCAGTACCTCTCTCTCCCCTCACTATTATCACAAACCACTACCCCTCTCTCTCTGCCTCTCGATCTGTTTTTCTGCTCTGCCTCCCTCCCTCCCTCCCTCCCTCCCTCCCTCCCTCCCTCCCTCCCTCCCTCCCTCCCTCCCTCCCTCCCGGTCTCTCTCCATCTCCTTTCCTCCCCCTCTTGCACTTTTTCTCCCACTCTCTCTCCCTCCCTCTCTACCCCTCCCCCTCCCTCTCTACCCCTCCCCCGCTCTCTCTTGCTCCCCGCCTCACTCAATCTCCTCTTCCCGCCACTCTCAATCTCCTCTCCCTGCCTCTCTCTCTTGATATGGGAGTCTTTGTGGATCTGTGTAATCTGAGAGAAATATGTGTCTCTAATACATTTTAGTAGGAGGTGCAGATCAGTTTCCACCTCATTTTGTGTCAAGTCTGGATAAGAGCTTTGACTATGTACAGACTCAGTGCACATAGGCAGTCTTCTCTTGAGCCTGCCTACGGTGGCCTTTCTCAATAGCAAGGCTATGCTCACTTAGTCTGTACATAGTCAAAGCTTTCCTTAACTTTGGGTCAGTCACTGTGGTCAGGTATTCTGCCACTGTGTACTCTCTGTTTAGTTCCAAATAGCATTCTAGTTTACTCAGATTGTACTCAGTAATTATCTTTTTGTTTTCTGGTGATTTGGTTGGGTCTGATTGTGTTGCTGTCCTGGGGCTCTGTTGACCAGCTTGTTTAGGGGACTTCTCTAGGTTAATTTCTCTGTAGGTGATGGCTTTGTTATGGAAGGTTTGGGAATTGCTTCCTTTTAGGTGGTTGTAGAATTTAACGGCTCTTTTCTGGATTTTGATCATTAGTGGATATCAGCCTAATTCTGCTCTGCATGCATTATTTGGTGTTTTTATGATGTACACTGAGGATATTTTAGCAGAATTCTGCATGCCGAGTCTCCATTTGGTGAATTTTTGGTTGGTGAGTGGACCCTCAGACCTCACAACCATAAAGGGCTCTATAACTGATTCAAGTATTTTTAGCCAGATCCTACTTTGTATGTTACATTTTATGTTCCTTTTGATGGCATAGAATGCCCTTCTTGCCTTGTCTCTCAGTTTGTTCACAGCTTTGTGGAAGTTACCTGTGGCGCTGATGTTCAGGCCGGGGTGTGTATAGTTTTTTGTGTGCTCTAGGGTAACTGTGTCTAAATTACATTTGTATTTGTGGTCCTGGCAACTGGACCTTTTTTGGGACACCATTATTTTGGTCTTACTGAGATTTACTGTCAGGGCCCAGGTCTGGCAGAATCTGTGCAGAAGTTCTAGGTGCTGCTGTAGGCCCTCCTTGGTTGGGGATAGTAACACTAGATAATCAGCAAACAGTAGACATTTGACTTTAGATTCTATTAGGGTGAGGCCGGGTGCTGCAGACTGTTCTAGTGCCCTCGCCAAATCGTTAATATATGTTGAAGAGGGTGGGGCTCAAGCTGCATCCCTGTCTCACCCCACGGCCTTGTGGGAATAAATGTTTGCCCATTTTAACCGCATACTTGTTTGTGTACATGGATTTTATAATGTCGTATGTTTTTCCCCCAACACAGCTTTCCATCAATTTGAATAGCAGATCCTCATGCCAAATTGAGTCAAGCTTTTTTTAAATCAACAAAGCACGAGAAGACTTTGCCTTTGTTTTGGTTTGTTTGTCAATTAGGGTGTGCAGGGTGAATATGTGGTCTGTCGTACGGTAATTTGGTAAAAAGTCAATTTGACATTTGCTCAGTACAATGTTTTCACTGAGGAAATGTACGAGTCTGCTGTTAATGAAAATACAGAGGATTTTCCCAAGGTTGCTGTTGACGCATATCCCACGGTAGTTATTAGGGTCAAATTTGTCTCCACTTTTGTACATTGGGTTGATCAGTCCTTGGTTCCAAATATTGGGGGAAAGGTCAGAGCTGAGGATGATGTTAAAGAGTTTGTGTAGCCAATTGTAATTTGTAGTCTGTATATTTGATCATTTCATTTGTCACGTGCGCCGAATACAACCCTGTAGACCTTACAGTGAAATGCTTATTTACAAGTCCTAACCAACAGTGACATTTTGAATAAAAAATTGGTATTAGGTAAACAATGGATAAGTAAAGAAAAAAAACAACCTAAACAGTAAAATGACTGTGAAAATAACAGTAGAGAGGCTATATACAGGTGGTACCAGTACAGAGTCAATGTGGAGGCTATATACAGGTGGTACCAGTACAGAGTCAATGTGGAGACTATATGCAGGTGGTACCGGTACAGAGTCAATGTGTGAGGGCACCAACTCTTCGTTTTGTTTAGTGTTTTCCAATTTTCCAAGAAGTGGTTAGTCTATGGATTCTTCAATTACATTGAGCTGATTTCTGACGTGCTGTTCCTTCTTTTTCCCGTAGTGTATTTCTGTATTGTTTTAGTGATTCGCCATAGTAAAAGCGTAGGCTCAGGTTTTCTGGGTCTCTATGTTTTTGGTTGGACAGGTTTCTCCATTTCTTTCTTAGGTTTTTGCATTCTTCATCAAACCATTTGTCATTGTTGTTCATTTTCTTAGGTTTTCTTTTAGAAATGTCTAGATTTGATATTGAAGCTGAGAGGTCAACTATACTGTTTAGGTTTTCCACTGCCAAGGTTACACCTTCACTATTACAGCGGAACGTTTTGTCCAGGAAGTTGACTACAAGGGATTTCATTTGTTGTTGCCTAATTGTTTTTGGTAGGTTTCCACACTACTTCCCTTCCATCTATAGCATTTCTTAACATTATTCAGTTCCTTTGGCTTTGATGCGTCATGATTGAGTATTGCTCTGTTCAAGTAGATTGCGATTTTGCTGTGGTCTGATAGAGGTGTCAGTGGACTGACTTTGAGAGACTCTGGGTTGAGGTCAGTGATAAAGTGGTCTTCAATACTACTGTCAAGAGATGAGCTATAGGTGTACCTACTAGAGGTCGACCGATTAATTGTAATGGCCGATTAATTAGGGCCGATTTCAAATTTTCATAACAATTGGAAATCGGTATTTTTGGGCGCCGATTTTGCCAACATTTTTACATATTTTTTTTATATATACCTTTATTTAACCAGGTAGGCTAGTTGAGAACACCTTTATTTAACCAGGTAAGCAAGTTGAGAACAAGTTCTCATTTACAACTGCAACCTGGCCAAGATAAAGCATAGCAGTTCGACACATACAACAACACAGAGTTACACATGGAATGAACAAAACATACAGTCAATAATACAGTAGGGGGAAAAAAGTATATATACAGTGAGTGCAAATAAGGTCAAATAAGGGAGTTAAGGCAATAAATGGGCCAAGGTGGCGAAGTAATTACAATACGGCAATTAAACACTGGAATGGTAGATGTGCAAAAGATGGATGTGCAAGTAGAGATACTGTGATGCAAAAGGAGCAAAATAAATAAATACAGTATGGGGATGAGGTAGCTAGAACGAGGGCTGTATACAGATGGGCTATGAACAAGTGCAGTGATCTGTGAGCTGCTCTGACAGCTGGTGCTTAAAGCGTTTCAAACGTAACTCGCTCTGAGACTTGGAGTGGGTGTTCCCCTTGCTCTGCATGGGTAACGCTGCTTCGAGAGTGGCTGTTGTCGATGTGTTCCTCGTTCGAGCCCAGGTAGGGGCTAGGAGAGGGATGAAAGCTATACTGTTACACTGGCAATACTATAGTGCCTATAAGAACATCCAATAGTCAAAGGTATATGAAATACAAATGGTATAGAGAGAAATAGTCCTATAATAACTATATTATCTACAACCTAAAACGTCTTACCTGGGAATATTGAAGACTCATGTTAAAAGGAACCACCAGCTTTCATATGTTCTGAGCAAGGAACTCAAACGTTAGCTTTTTTACATGGTACATATTGCACTTTTACTTTTCCAACACTTAGTTTTTGCATTATTTAAACCAAATTGAACATGTTTCATTATTTATTTGAGGCTAAATTGATTTTATTGATGTATTATATTAAGTTAAAATAAATGTTCATTCAGTATTGTTGTAATTGTCATTATTACAAATAAATAAATAAAAATTGGCTAATCGGTATCGGCTTTTTTTGGTCCTCCAATAATCGGTATCGGTTTTGAAAAATCATAATCGGTCGACCTCTAGTACCTACCATAGGAGTCCCCTCGAAGCCTACCGTTGACTATGTACTGACCCAGGATGTAACAGAGCTATAGGTGTACCTACCATAGGAGTCCCCTCGAAGCTTACCATTGACTATGTACAGACCCAGCGTGTGACCAAGGTGCAGGAGTTGTGACCTGTTTCTGTTGGTTATGTTGTCGTAGTTGTGCCTACGGGGCCATATGGGGGAGGGAATGCTGTCACCTCCAGGTAGGTGTTTGTCCCCCTGTGTGCTGAGGGTGTCAGGTTCTTGTCCAGTTCTGTCATTTAGATCACCACAGACTAGTACATGCCCCTGGGCTTGGAAATGATTGATTTCCCCCTCCAGGATGGAGAAGCTGTCTTCATTAAAGTATGGGGATTCTATTGGGGAGATTTAGGTTGCACACAGGAGGACATTTCTCTGTTGAGATCATTTCCTTTTGAATTTCTAGCCAAATGTAAAATATTCTTGTTTTGATCAATTTAATAGAGTGAGTTATGGCTGCTCTATACCAAATTAGCGTACCCCCTGAGTCCCTTCCCTGTTTCACAACTGGTAGTTTGGTGGATGGGACTACCAGCTCTCTGTAACCTAGAGGGCAACCAGTGGGTCCGTCTCATCTATACCATAATTCTCGCAGGATGATTATGTCTGTATTTCTAATTTCTTTGGTAATGTCCAGGTTCCTGCTCTTTAGGCCAAAGGCAGATGACCTCAGGCCGTCTGTGTGACTCATGTTGAAGCCCTCTTTGCTGGAGTGGGGGCATGGGGTGGGCAGGAGGGGCATAGGTCTGATCTCTGTTTCTCTGTCTCTCAATTCTATTCAAGGGCTTTACTGGCATGGGAAATGTATTGCCAAAGCAAGTGAAATAGATAATTAACAAAAGTGAAATAGACAAAAAAAATTACAGTAAACAATACACTTACAAAAGTTCCAAAAATAATAAGGACATTTCAAATACATATTATGTGTATATATCCAGTGTTGTAATGATGTGCAAATAGTTATAGTACGAAATGGAACATAAATAAGCATAAATATGGGTTGTATTTACAATGGTGTTTGTTCTTCACTGGTTGCCCTTTTCTTGTGGCAACAGGTCACTAATCTTGCTGGTGTGATTGCTCTCTCTCTCTGTCTGTGTCTCTCTGTCTGTAGCTCTGAATGTGTCTCTCTCTCTCTCTCTCTCTCTCTCTCTCTGTCTGTAGCTCTGTATGTGTCTCTCTCTCTCTCTCTCTCTGTCTGTGTCTCTCTGTCTGTAGCTCTGTATGTGTCTCTCTCTCTCTCTCTCTCTCTCTCTCTCTCTCTCTCTCTCTGTAGCTCTGTCTAGCTCTGTCTGTCTCTGTCTGTAGTTCTCTGTAGCTCTGTCTGTAGTACTCTGTAGCTCTGTCTGTAGTTCTATGTAGCTCTGTCTGTAGTTCTCTGTAGCTCTGTCTGTAGCCCTGTCTGTAGCCCTGTCTGTAGCCCTGTCTGTAGCCCTGTCTGTAGCCCTCTGTAGCTCTGGGCAACTCTCCACTGAACTCTGGTGTTCTGCTGAAGAATCAGACCTGCCACAGCAGCAGTCCTTAGTTTTTCTCCGTGCTCTATATTCCATATAGTTACATTGTGGAGTTTACATTTGGTGAGATCTTCTCATCTGCAGCGTTTAAAAAAAAGCTTAATTAAATGGCCTATTGTACTACTGTACATTTTGTTGCTTGGCCTATTGTACTACTGTACAGTTTGTTGCTTGGCCTATTGTACTACTGTACATTTTGTTGCTTGGCCTATTGTACTACTGTACAGTTTGTTGCTTGGCCTATTGTACTACTGTACATTTTGCTGCTTGGCCTATTGTACTACTGTACAGTTTGTTGCTTGGCCTATTGTACTACTGTACAGTTTGTTGCTTGGCCTATTGTACTACTGTACAGTTTGTTGCTTGGCCTATTGTACTACTGTACATTTTGCTGCTTGGCCTATTGTACTACTGTACGTTTTGATGCTTGGCCTATTGTACTACTGTACGTTTTGATGCTTGGCCTATTGTACTACTGTACGTTTTGATGCTTGGCCTACTGTACTACTGTACGTTTTGATGCTTGGCCTATTGTACGTTTTGGTGCTTGGCCTATTGTACGTTATGGTGCTTGGCCTATTGTACGTTATGGTGCTTGGCCTATTGTACGTTATGTTGCTTGGCCTATTGTACGT
Organism: Oncorhynchus clarkii lewisi; assembly: GCF_045791955.1. Classification (NCBI taxonomy): domain Eukaryota; kingdom Metazoa; phylum Chordata; class Actinopteri; order Salmoniformes; family Salmonidae; genus Oncorhynchus; species Oncorhynchus clarkii. The sequence continues at coordinate 83,887,506 of NC_092152.1, read as the reverse complement.
TATGGTGCTTGGCCTATTGTACGTTATGGTGCTTGGCCTATTGTACGTTTTGATGCTTGGCCTATTGTACGTTTTGATGCTTGGCCTATTGTACGTTTTGATGCTTGGCCTATTGTACGTTTTGATGCTTGGCCTATTCTACGTTTTGATGCTTGGCCTACATGCAAATAGACCAGGGCTTACGTTGCATAGATGTCTTAGAGCTATGGTCTCTGCTGACCCAGACATGGATATCAGTGTGTAAGTAGTGAATAGACTGGTGTCGCTGGCCATATCTAGGCTACTCAGTTCTGTTAAATAGTAGGCTGCTATAGGCTCTTATACTGTCCCAGACCAGCTCTCCTCATGCCTGCCCCTTCACCCTACCTCTCCAGTGCTCCTCACTCCTGCCCCTTCACCCTACCTCTCCAGTGCTCCTCACGCCTGCCCCTTCACCCTACCTCTACAGTGCTCCTCACTCCTGCCCCTTCACCCTACCTCTTCAGTGCTCCTCACGCCTGCCCCTTCACCCTACCTCTCCAGCGCTCCTCACGCCTGCCCCTTCACCCTACCTCTCCAGCGCTCCTCACGCCTGCCCCTTCACCCTACCTCTCCAGCGCTCCTCACGCCTGCCCCTTCACCCTACCTCTCCAGCGCTCCTCACGCCTGCCCCTTCACCCTACCTCTCCAGCGCTCCTCACGCCTGCCCCTTCACCCTACCTCTCCAGCGCTCCTCACCCCTGCCCCTTCACCCTACCTCTCCAGCGCTCTTCATGCCTGCCCCTTCACCCTACCTCTCCAGCGCTCCTCAAGCCTGCCCCTTCACCCTACCTCTCCAGCGCTCCTCACCTCTGCCCCTTCACCCTACCTCTCCAGCGCTCCTCACTCTTGCTCCTTCACCCCACCTCTCCAGCGCTCCTCACCTCTGCCCCTTCACCCTACCACGTCAGCGCTCCTCACTCTTGCTCCTTCACCCTACCTCTCCAGCGCTCCTCACTCTTGCTCCTTCACCCTACCTCTCCAGCGCTCCTCACTCCTGCCCCTTCACCCTACCTCTCCAGTGCTCCTGACGCCTGCCCCTTCACCCTACCTCTCCAGCGCTCCTCACGCCTGCCCCTTCACCCTACCTCTCCAGCGCTCCTCACGCCTGCCCCTTCACCCTACCTCTCCAGCGCTCCTCACGCCTGCCCCTTCACCCTACCTCTCCAGCGCTCCTCACGCCTGCCCCTTCACCCTACCTCTCCAGCGCTCCTCACGCCTGCCCCTTCACCCTACCTCTCCAGCGCTCCTCACCCCTGCCCCTTCACCCTACCTCTCCAGCGCTCTTCATGCCTGCCCCTTCACCCTACCTCTCCAGCGCTCCTCAAGCCTGCCCCTTCACCCTACCTCTCCAGCGCTCCTCACCTCTGCCCCTTCACCCTACCTCTCCAGCGCTCCTCACTCTTGCTCCTTCACCCCACCTCTCCAGCGCTCCTCACCTCTGCCCCTTCACCCTACCACGTCAGCGCTCCTCACTCTTGCTCCTTCACCCTACCTCTCCAGCGCTCCTCACTCTTGCCCCTTCACCCTACCTCTCCAGCGCTCCTCACCCCTGCCCCTTCACCCTACCTCTCCAGCGCTCTTCATGCCTGCCCCTTCACCCTACCTCTCCAGCGCTCCTCAAGCCTGCCCCTCACCCTACCTCTCCAGCGCTCCTCACCTCTGCCCCTTCACCCTACCTCTCCAGCGCTCCTCACTCTTGCTCCTTCACCCCACCTCTCCAGCGCTCCTCACCTCTGCCCCTTCACCCTACTACGTCAGCGCTCCTCACTCTTGCTCCTTCACCTTACCACGTCAGCGCTCCTCACTCTTGCTCCTTCACCCTACCTCTCCAGCGCTCCTCACTCCTGCCCCTTCACCCTACCTCTCCAGTGCTCCTGACGCCTGCCCCTTCACCCTACCTCTCCAGCGCTCCTCACGCCTGCCCCTTCACCCTACCTCTCCAGCGCTCCTCACGCCTGCCCCTTCACCCTACCTCTCCAGCGCTCCTCACGCCTGCCCCTTCACCCTACCTCTCCAGCGCTCCTCACGCCTGCCCCTTCACCCCACCTCTCCAGCGCTCCTCACGCCTGCCCCTTCACCCTACCTCTCCAGCGCTCCTCACGCCTGCCCCTTCACCCTACCTCTCCAGCGCTCCTCACTCCTGCCCCTTCACCCTACCTCTCCAGCGCTCCTCACGCCTGCCCCTTCACCCTACCTCTCCAGCACTCCTCACGCCTGCCCCTTCACCCTACCTCTCCAGCGCTCTTCATGCCTGCCCCTTCACCCTACCTCTCCAGCACTCCTCAAGCCTGCCCCTTCACCCTACCTCTCTAGCGCTCCTCACCTCTGCCCCTTCACCCTACCACGTCAGCGCTCCTCACTCTTGCTCCTTCACCCTACCTCTCCAGCGCTCCTCACTCTTGCTCCTTCACCCTACCACGTCAGCGCTCCTCACTCTTGCTCCTTCACCCTACCTCGCCATAGCTTCTCATGATTGCCCCTGTTTTCACAGGAGCTGTGGAGAATTTAATTTGTTTTGGGAGCTCCGCTGCTTGTATCCTTCCCTCTCTCCTTCCTTCCCTCCCTCTCTCCCTCTTTCCCTCCTTCCCACACTCCAAAGGAATGAATGCTCTCTAGCACTCTACTCTACTCCCCCTCACCCAATAGAAAATACACCAGGGTAATTCCAAGGTAACAGACGCTGAGACGCTGATTTTTCACTTTAAATGTATGACAAACAAACAACTAATGATTGCTAAGTTAAACAAACCATACAACTCTATGAACAATGACGACTTTTAACATTTCCACTGAACATTTTACCAAAACACATTTACTGGAAGAACTGTGCAGATTTTAAGACCAAATTTGGGTTGTCCTGACCCCACCAAATCTGTTTCACAAGTTTGGACAGCAGAGTAGAGCACAGGAGAGTGCAGTGCAGGACCGGACAGTTCAGGACAGTAGAGTTAAAAATAGTTTAGTATAGGGCGATATGGCCAAAATATCATATCACCGGGTTTTTCTTCTTCTTCACATTTGACGGTATTTTAAATAATATAAGTTTGACATTTGCTTCAGGAGTTGTGCATGTCGCCTGGGTGGCAACACAGACATTATGGGATTTCATTGGTGCTTTCTCCATTCTGATTGTTTTACAAGGTTCAATCAAACTTCAACAAAAAGTGCCACGTAGAGCTGCACGATATGGGCAAAAAAATCTAGCCTGATTTTTAACCAAATATTGCAATTTGCGATTTAGATCAGAACACTTGAGATGTTGGAATCCTGGAAATATAATGATGATTATCATAATTCTATAGTTAGAATGTAAAAGTGGTCACTGAATATGGTGTTTGACATGACAACGAATGAAAAAGCCAGGGAATTAGGAATTATTATACTAATAGGATCTCTGTGGATTTATTACTTTGACAGGGTGGGAACCAAAGTGTTGGTCAGTGTTACCCAGGAGAGTGGGAACTTATAATCTTTGTCTACAATAAATGTTTTCTCGTACTTCATGTAGCCAACATTTATGCTTTGCCTATTCCTCTCTGATTTAGAAAATACTGTTGCACAAACATGCTGATTTAGGCCTACACAAGCACTGTTATCAGGCTGTATTAGCTAGCTACTTTTGCTTACTAATTAGCGATTTAGCATATTCAGCTTACAATTTATTTTAGTGAGACTCTGCATGCAGAATTCTCCTAAAATATCCTCCGTGTACATCGTCAAACACCAAATAATGTATCGGCCTAATTACCCAGTAATTATCAAAATCGATAAAGGGTCGTTACATACTACAATCACCTAAAAGGAAGTGATTCCTAAACCTTCCATAACAAAGCCATCACCTACAGAGAGATGAACCTGAATAAGTGTCCCCTAAGCAAGCTGGTCCTGGGGCTCTGTTCACAAACACACCCCACAGAGCCCCAGGACAGCAACACAATTAGACCCAACCAAATCTTGAGAAAACAAAAAGATAATTACTTGATACATTGGAAAGAATTTACAAAAAAATCTGAGGAAACGAGAATGCTATTAGGCCCTAAACAGAGAGTACACAGTGGAAAAATACCTGACCACTGTGACTGACCCAAACTTAAGGAAAGCTTTGACTATGTACAGACTCAGTGAGCATAGCCTTGCTATTGAGAAAGGCCACTGTAGGCAGAACTGGCTCTCAAGAGAAGACAGGCTATATGCACACTGCCCACAACATGAGGTGGAAACTGAGCTGCAATTCCTATCCTCCTGCCCAATTGTATGACCATATTAGAGACACATATTTCCCTCAGATTACACAGACCAACAAAGAATTAAGAAAAACAAGTGCAATTTTGATAAACTCTTGTATCTCTTGGTTGAAATACCACACTGTGCCATCACAGCAGCCAGATGTATGACCTTGTGCTACAAGAAAAGGTCAACCAGTGAAGAACAAACACCATTGAAAATACAACCCATATTTATTTTCCCTTTTTAACTTTTAACTATTTGCACATCATTACAACACTGTATATATATATATATATTAATCTGGATGGTTAGAGCCCTGAATGCTGATTGGCTGACAGCCGTGATATGTCAGACCGTATACCACGGGTATGACAAAGCATTTGTTTTTACTGCTCTAATTACGTTGGTAACCAGTTCATAATACCAATAAGGCACCTTGGGGGTTTGTGGTTATATGACCAATATACCACTGCTAAGGGCTGTTCTTAGGCATGACGCATTGGGCCTTATTGCTTAAATATTACATTTGAAATGTCTTTATTCTTTCTGAACTTTTGTGAGTAATGTTTACTGTTCATTTTTGATTGTTTATTTCACTTTTGTTTTTATCTATTTCACTTGCTTTGACGATGTTAACATGTGTTTCCCATGCCAATAAAGCCCTTGAATTTAATTTAATTGAGGGAGGGAAAGAGAGAGATGACTCAAGTAGCAGAGTATCCATTTAACAAACCAATCATTTTAAATACCTTTTTATAGAAGGTAAAGTAAAAACTCTAACCGGTCTGTACATTCATACCAGTAACAACATAGTAAAATATGTCATACCTTCACTTTTCTTTAGGGTGCTATGTAGAGGTTAATACGAGTTAGCAGAGGTCTTCAACATGTGTGTTGTTCTGTGTTATTGAAGGCGTTTTCTAAGACCCATCTGTGTGACCAGAAATCAAAGTTGAACTGCTGGAGCCAGAAATGCCAGAGGGCGTTACTTCGCTGTCAGATATGATATCAGTATGTTACGCTGGATTCAATTAGAATTTATGTGTCTGAATCTTCTGTGTGCTTACTGACTTATCATACACATTTCCTTTATTTTATAAGGAAAGCACAAGATGTGTAGCCTATGTGCTGCAGTAAAAATAGAGGACAGAGTGAAGTGTGACTTACTCAATAAGGCCAGCGATTCCCAAACTCGGTCCCCCAGGGGGGCCCCTTTTGGTTTTTGCCCTAACGCTACACAGCTGATTCATATAATTAGCTAATTATCAAGCTTTGATCATCAGCTGTGTAGTGTTAGGGCGCAAACCAAAGTGTGCTCTCCTTGGGTTCCTGAGGATGGAGTTTTGGGAACACTGTTGTAGGCCTTGCTAATAGCTGTATAGCCTAAATCCTCATGATGCTAGGATTGATGCTACATGCCTGGAGTCTGGACCCATCACTCCTCTCACAGCATGGCCTAAAGGACTGTGTGACATCAGATGTTTTGGCCTGTGTGCTAAAACCACACCAGACCTCCTTTCAATACAGTGTCCTGATAATTACTGTAACTGTAAATATGATGATTGGGCCTTGTATGATGAGTCAGGAAAAGAGAGAGAGAGTGCTCTGTCCTTCTGTCTGTCTCTCCTCCTCTGGCTCCAGTGTTTTTGTCTCTATTTGTTTTCCCTCACTTTTCTTCAGGTCAGTGGAGGAATGTTACACATCCGCAGTGTGGTAAAGGGGGGAAATATGTGTACAGTTCTGTGTGTGCTATGCTAAGCTACAGTTAGGGTTTCTAGGGCTGGTGTTAGTGGTAGCTGGGCTATGCTAAGCTACAGTTAGGGTTTCTAGGGCTAGTGTTAGTGGTAGCTGGGCTATGCTAAGCTACAGTTAGGTTTATAGAAGCAGGTACCCACGTGCCATCTCCTCATTGGTTATACCCACGTGGGTGATTGAAAGACAAACTGTTTTGCCGGTCGTCGTGGTAATACTATGAAAGTCTAGATGCCAATCACCATATAAATTCAAAGATGATAAATCATGGAAGGAGTAGAGATGACTAGAAACTATTTGGTTGACCGTTTTATGTGTGGATTAATTGTCAGAGTAGAGGACCTTGTGCATTTCAGGTAAAATAACAACTCAATGTTTATATCCCAGGACAAATTAGCTAGCAACAGCAAGCTAGGTAAATAGAACAAATTAGCTAGCAAGTGCACGGTGGCGCACGCGCGCCAGCCGGTTTGGGTTCCCTTTTAGGGTTTCTAGGGCGAGTGTTCGTGGTAGCTGGGCTATGCTAAGCTACAGTTAGACAGAGTTTCTAGGGATAGTGTCAGTGGTAGCTGGGCTAAGCTAAAGTTAGGGTTTGTAGGGCTAGTGTCACAGTGGTAGTTAGGCTGTGCTAAGCTACAGTTAGGGTTTCTAGGGCTGGTGTTAGTGGTAGCTGGGCTATTCTAACCTACAGTTAGGGTTTCTAGGGCTGGGGTTAGTGGTAGCTGGGCTATGCTAAGCTACAGTTAGGGTTTCTAGGGCTGGTGTTAGTGGTAGCTGGGCTATTCTAAGCTACAGTTAGGGTTTCTAGGGCTGGTGTTAATGGTAGCTGGGCTATGCTAAGCTAAAGATAGATAGGGTTTCTAGGGCTAGTGTCACAGTGGTAGCTGGGCTATGCTAAGCTACAGTTAGGGTTTCTAGGGCTGGTGTTAGTGGTAGCTGGGCTATGCTAAGCTAAAGATAGATAGGGTTTCTAGGGCTAGTGTCAGTGGTAGCTGGGTTATGAGAGATTTCAGAAAGACAGATACACACACACACTCTCTCTCTTGCTCTCAATTCAATGGGCTTTATTCGCATGAGAAACATAGCACTGTCTCTCGCACTCTCTCTATCTTTCCCCCTCTCTCTCTCTTCAGCCTGTGTATGTGGTTGACTACTGGGAGTGTGTGTGTGGGGGGGTAGCAGCTCAGGGGAGGTTTTAGTGCTCTGTGTTTTAATCACTGGTTTTATCTCTCCCCTGTCATTAAGATAAATGATATGAAGGTGGCTATCCAAGTCTCCAATATTCCACGCCCAGGGCGTTTGTTATACTAGGGGTGTGTGCTGCGTGTGCCTGTCACGTTGACTTATGTGCTGCCATCATATCTGCTATTTTACCCATATATTTTATTATTATGTAACCTATTACATTAGAGCTTCTGAGGGCTGTTTTCCATAAGAAAGCGCACAGCTGCTGCTCAGTGGACCTGTCACCTCATTCCACACCCACCCGGTGTGGTCTGAACCAGCCCTGATACACCCAGCGTTATCCTGCTACCTTAGCCTTTCAGAACCACACATTATCACCTCACTTAAGTTGCGCTGCTGGAGTGACTCACCTCCATAAGCTTTGCTTGTTGTTCTTCTTTGTAAACAAACACGTGTGACTGTCTCAAACTGCTGTTTTGGGAAACCCAGTACCGGTAAGCCTCATAATGAAGCTTGTGCTGGACCTTGTGCACATGTTGACTGCAGGTATTTATTTAAAAAGTGCTAATATTCAAAGCCCAAAAAGTGTAATTTACCAAAATGCTAACAACTACTAAGGAATCCTCATAGGATGCTAACTAAATGCTAACAACTACTAAGGAATCCTCATAGGATGCTAACAACTACTAAGGAATCCTCATAGGATGCTAACTAAATGCTAACAACTACTAAGGAATCCTCATAGGATGCTAACAACTACTAAGGAATCCTCATAGGATGCTAACTAAATGCTAACAACTACTAAGGAATCCTCATAGGATGCTAACAACTACTAAGGAATCCTCATAGAGGATGCTAATTAAATACTAACGAGCGCATTGCAAACATTTTGTACAGTTTCTGACCTAAACTATACAAGTAACTCCCAAATGCTACTCAGTTTGCTACGCTAAAGGAATATTAGCCAGGCTCGTGATCCGCGAGGGGATACTCTGCTGTTATCAAGAGAATACTTGATTTTTGGGCGAAGCTACCACTTCGCCAGATAGCTCACTAGCTACTAAATTAGCAAATCAAAAACACAACTGCAGAGCATTTAGCACATTCTAGAAAGTTAACTTAATAGTTATAAGATATCTAGCTGGCAAACATTTAGTTGTGAATTCCAGTCTGAAAATTAGATCACCTGGCGCGTGCTGCACGACAGTGAGAGACTCACAAGCCTCCGGTCTCGTTATTGTGTGCTTATAAACAAACACCACGTGACAGGGAACTATCGTAAGCGTCATAATTATGTGACAGATGAAACGGAGAACACAATGTTCTTTATCTCCTAATGTATTGCACAAGTTGACTGAAGGTATTTACTTAAAAAGTAGCTACAAATATTCAAATGTATAGTTTCAACGGTATTGGAAAACCATCCCGTGGCTTTTTCCAAATACCCCGGTATACGGTATATACGTTATACCGCCCAAACTCAGTTATAGTGGAGTCACATTATAGGGAGATCATCAGTGGACTGATCTAGCTACATCAGTAATCTATAGGCTAGATTAAGATTTAGAATCGGGGCCATGTCTATGGTCATCGAGGCGAAGCCTTGAAGGAGAGAGAATTAGTGATGGGGGTGAACATCACTGTACCTGCATCAGAACTCCAGAACTTTCACTTTATAACTCGTTGTCCATATTATTTTTTAATCGGGAGCCAATTTGTTTTCAGCACATTTATTTCCATGACTGATCATGGAAGCAGACATTTGGTGAGATATATGTCTGGAACATCGAATCGCATACAGAGTCAAGAAAATTGCGGTGTTCATTTTTTTTGATTTAGTGTTTGTCATTTTGACTAAAATATCACCATGTCACATTTTTGTCATTTGAAGGATTTAGTCTAGTTAATATTATTATTTTTTCACCTTTGTTTAACCAGGTAGGCTAGTTGAGAACAAGTTCTCATTTACAACTGCGACCTGGCCAAGATAAAGCAAAGCAGTGCGACACAAACAACAACACAGAGTTACACATGGAATAAACAAACATACAGTCAATAATACAATAGAAAATGTCTATATACAGTGTGTGCAAATGAGATAGGATAAGGGAGGTAAGACAATAAATAGGCCATAGTGGCGAAATAATTACAATTTAGCAATTAAACACTGGAGTGATCGATGTGCAGAAGATGAATGTTCAAGTAGAGGTACTGGGGTGCGAAGGAGCAAAATAAATAACAGTATGGCGATGAAGTAGTTGGATGGGCTATTTACAGATGGGCTATGTACAGGTGCAGTGATCTGTGAGCTGCTCTGACAGCTGGTGCTTAAAGCTAGTGAGGGAGATATGAGTTTCCAGCTTCAGTGATTTGGTAATGGTACCAGGGTCGCGTTCCGTAGGCTACTGGTAATGGTACCAGGATCACGTTCAGTAGGCTCCTGGTAATGGTACCAGGGTCACGTTCCGTAGGCTACTGGTAATGGTACCAGGATCACGTTCAGTAGGCTCCTGGTAATGGTACCAGGGTCACGTTCAGTAGGCTACTGGTAATGGTACCAGGGTCACGTTCAGTAGACTACTGGTAATGGTACCAGGGTCACGTTCAGTAGGCTACTGGTAATGGTACCAGGGTCACGTTCAGTAGGCTACTGGTAATGGTACCAGGGTCACGTTCAGTAGGCTACTGGTAATGGTACCAGGGTCACGTTCAGTAGGCTACTGGTAATGGTACCAGGGTCACGTTCAGTAGGCTACTGGTAATGGTACCAGGGTCACGTTCAGTAGGCTACTGGTAATGGTACCAGGGTCACGTTCAGTAGGCTACTGGTAATGGTACCAGGGTCACGTTCAGTAGGCTACTGGTAATGGTACCAGGGTCACGTTCAGTAGGCTACTGGTAATGGTACCAGGGTCACGTTCAGTAGGCTACTGGTAATGGTACCAGGGTCACGTTCAGTAGGCTACTGGTAATGGTACCAGGGTCACGTTCAGTAGGCTACTGGTAATGGTACCAGGGTCACGTTCAGTAGGCTACTGGTAATGGTACCAGGGTCACGTTCAGTAGGCTACTGGTAATGGTACCAGGGTCACGTTCAGTAGGCTACTGGTAATGGTACCAGGGTCACGTTCAGTAGGCTACTGGTAATGGTACCAGGGTCACGTTCAGTAGGCTACTGGTAATGGTACCAGGGTCACGTTCAGTAGACTACTGGTAATGGTACCAGGGTCACGTTCAGTAGGCTACTGGTAATGGTACCAGGGTCACGTTCAGTAGGCTCCTGGTAATGGTACCAGGGTCACGTTCAGTAGGCTACTGGTAATCGATCAGTTGGCAGAGGAAAAGAGGGAGACGTGGTGGCGTTGTCTAGAAAACCTGTATATGAAACACAGTGAGAAAAGTGGGAGGGGTTGAGCGTGACTACAAATTCAAAGACAGCCTACTTTTCTCTAGATTACTCAAGGGAGAGAAAAACATAGCCAGACTGTTGTTTTACTACTAAACTCAATGCTGCTGTTGTTTTTTTAATTTTGTAAAGCAGCTTGTGTTTCTTAACCAGCCAAAGGGTAGCTAACTAGAAAAAAAGCAAGTGCGGTAAAAGCAAGAGAGTCGCCTGTGTGATGTGTACACTATAAGCTGTGCCTGTCTGCCTGACTTCACACTCATCGCTTGCTCCCCTGCAGCTCACCAGCTGATGTAGGCTGTATGTGCTGGGTGTGACGTGTCCTTTCCACTGCTGAATGCGCTGCACATCTGTGCTGCTAATATTAATTGAGCTTATCACTGAAAAGCGCTCAATCGTTCCAGAAACTCTTGTCCAGTCCACTTAGTAGTCTGATTTTTGTCATAGAGATCATTTTCTCGTCTCATTTTATATTTTTTTTCTGGGTCTGTTTTATATTATAGTCAATATTTTTGTTGATGAAATTAACGCTGTCGTATCGGCACCTAAGTATCGTATTGTGAGGTCCCTGGCAATTCCCAGCCCAAGAGCAAATGAGATGTTAGTTGCTCGAATGTCCACCCATAGCATGGAGAACATACATTATTAATATGCATGGGCATTTCATTATTATAGATAATGAACAATTTGCATCTCATTAGCATGGAATTAGTATCAGCTCACTCATGAACTGGTTCCAGTCCACAGGTCGTACTGGTAGGAACCTGGTCTGATAACACTTAATTGAAATTCATATCACACCCTCGCCACATGTAATTATCTGTAGTGGAAACTCGGCCTGCATCAACCCATATGAGAGAGCTGGTGATACGTATTAGCCTATATCACATCGTTTACACATTCGTTTGATGGATTTAGCTTAATCTGTGCCATGGAAATTCTAAATCATGAATCAAAATGAAGCTATTTGGCTACCCAGTCTAAAGCAGTAGGACTATTGTTGAGGGAATGGTGAAACAACTGCAAGAATGCATAGAATAAGATGTCTGGGGGCGGCAGGGTAGCCTAGGGATTAGAGCGTTGGACTAGTAACCGGAAGGTTTGAAAGTTCAAACCCCCGAGCCAACAAGGTACAAATCTGTCGTTCTGCCCCTGAACAGGCAGTTAACCCACTGTTCCTAGGCCGTCATTGAAAATAAGAATTTGTTCTTAACTGACTTGCCTCGTTAAATAAAGATACAATTTAAAATAAATTTTAAAAAGGGTGTATATTAAAGTTAACTGGGTTTTTAGGTGTAATGTATATCTTCTTGCGTGATGGAATAATGGCGCATTCTTGTGGGTAGAACTTCACAAACTGGCAATGATAGTTAAAGCTCTTCTGTGTGAGGCAACTGATCATTAGACTTCTCCTACGCTGTTGTCCATGTTTCACGCTACGCCGACCAGGTAAGTCTCCTCGCTCCTTTGTTGGTTTAAGCAAGGAGTACTTCAGTAGTTTTGTAGACTCATTTCCTTTAACCTAACTCAACACTCTGTCTCTGTCTCTCTGACGCTCTGTCTCTGTCTCTCTGTCTCTCTGTCTCTCTGTCTCTGTCTCTCTGTCTCTCTCTGTCTCTCTCTGTCTCTCTCTCTCTCTGTCTCTCTGTCTCTCTGTCTCTCTCTGTCTCTCTCTGTCTCTCTGTCTCTCTGTCTCTCTCTCTCTCTGTCTCTCTCTGTCTCTCTGTCTCTCTCTGTCTCTCTCTGTCTCTCTCTGTCTCTGTCTCTCTGTCTCTCTGTCTCTCTGTCTCTCTCTGTCTCTCTCTGTCTCTCTCTGTCTCTCTCTGTCTCTCTCTGTCTCTCTCTGTCTCTCTCTGTCTCTCTCTGTCTCTCTCTGTCTCTCTCTGTCTCTATCTGTCTCTCTGTCTCTCTGTCTCTCTGTCTCTCTCTGTCTCTCTGTCTCTCTGTCTCTCTGTCTCTCTCTGTCTCTCTGTCTCTCTGTCTCTCTGTCTCTCTCTGTCTCTCTCTGTCTCTCTCTGTCTCTCTCTGTCTCTCTCTCTCGCTCTCTCTCGCTCTCTCTCGCTCTCTCTCGCTCTCTCTCTGTCTCCCCTCCACAGCAAATGGTGATGAGCCTGCGCGTTTCAGAGCTGCAGGTTCTTCTAGGTTACGCGGGCCGCAACAAACACGGGCGAAAACATGAGCTGTTAACCATGGCCTTGCATCTCCTGAAAGCCGGCTGCAGCCCCGCCGTGCAGATGAAGATCAAGGAGCTGTACTGCAGACGCTTCCCCACCAAGATGGGCTCTCCCTCAGAGCTGGTCCTGCCCGGACCACACTACCCTGCCTCGGGAGGAGGGGGCACAGCCGCCCTACCTGCCGGCCTCAGCCAGCTGGCGTATGAGGGCCACGGGCACGGGGGAGTACCCTCGCCGGCTGCCCTGCTGCCCATCTCGTTGCTGGGGCCTGGCAAGCATGAGCTCAGCGGGCTGGCGCACCACCTGCCCACCTCGGCCACCCTGCATCCGGTGCACCCAGACGTCAAGCTGCAGAGGCTGCCCTTCTACGATATGCTGGACGAGCTCATCAAACCCACCAGTCTAGGTAAGGGTGTCTGTGGGTGGCTGGTGTCTGTGGGTGGCTGGTGTCTGTGGATTGGTATGTGTAGTGTTGCAAAACTACCGGTAATTTACCAAAGTTACCGGAATCTTCAGTAATTTTGGTAATTAACAGATAATCTATGGTAACTTTGGTAATGAATACTTGAACTTAAAAAAAATGTATTCATAAATAGCATTTATTTGTTATATATCTGTGTCCATATTGTCCAATAGTTTCTAGTAGATAGACCATATGGTTACAGAGAAAATAGACTAATTCATGGAAAAAGCATCTAATCAATAACGGTTTTCTTTTTATTGACTCTGCAACTCTTCTATTGACCCTTTTCACAACTTCATGGTTGTTCGATCAATTGGACTGTAAAGTTCCCAAATGTAAGGAGACTCGCGGATTTTGCCGAATGCTTTCTAATGATCCAAAGTCACGCTGTTGCTACTGCCTGTAAACACACAGTCCAGTTCAAAGTGAATGATGACAGGCCCTACTGCCTGTAAACACACAGTCCAGTTCAAAGTGAATGATGGCAGGTCCTACTGCCTGTAAACACACAGTCCAGTTCAAAGTGAATGATGGCAGGTCCTACTGCCTGTAAACACACAGTCCAGTTCAAAGTGAATGATGGCAGGTCCTACTGCCTGTAAACACACAGTCCAGTTCAAAGTGAATGATGTCAGGTCCTACTGCCTGTAAACACACAGTCCAGTTCAAAGTGAATGATGGCAGGCCCTACTGCCTGTAAACACACAGTCCAGTTCAAAGTGAATAATGTCAGGTCCTACTGCCTGTAAACACACAGTCCAGTTCAAAGTGAATGATGACAGGCCCTACTGCCTGTAAACACACAGTCCAGTTCAAAGTGAATGATAGCAGCAGGCCTGTGTGGCAAATGGCTTATTTGCATGAAGGCCTACTGAATCACTGATTGGCTATGGTGCTCCAGTCTGTGTCGTCTGGACAATAGGTTTTATTTACTGCAGTGTTAATTGTTCAAATGCACAGCTGTTTTCCCTCTATATATATTACTGTAGAATTTTCACAAATGCTAATGAAGTGGGAACATCTGAAAATGATCATATCTATGTGCTTATCAGTCCATTTAGAAGCAGGCATCATATTCTTACTGGGGGCGTGTATGAACATATTTTAACAAGAATTCATTGTTGCTAAAACGGTGTCAGTTCCACGTTAATATAATAATGATTCATGCTCTACCAACTGGGGGCCAAACGAGACCATACGGTGCCATACAGAGCCATACGGGGCCATACGGAATCCATACGGAGCCATACGGAGCCATACGGGGCCATACGGAGCCATACGGGGCCATACTGAGCCATACGGGGCCATACTGAGCCATACGGGACCATACTGAGCCATACGGGACCATACTGGGCCATACGGAGCCATTCGGAGCCATACAGAGCCATACAGGACCATACGGGACCATACAGAGCCATACGGGGCCATACGGGGCCATACGGGGCCCTACGAGACCCATACGGAGCCATACGAGACCCATACGGAGCCATACGAGACCCATACGGAGCCATACGGGACCATACGGAGCCATACGAGACCATACGAGACCCTTACGGAGCCATACGGGACCATACTGGGCCATACGGGACCATACGGGGCCATACGGAGCCATACGGGACCATACGGGACCATACTGGGCCATACGGGGCCATACTGGGCCATACGGGACCATACGGAGCCATACTGGGCCATACGGAGCAATACGGGACCATACGGAGCCATACTGGACCATACGGAGCCATACTGGGCCATACGGAGCAATACTGGGCCATACGGAGCCATACAGAAATATTTTTAGGCCTCCTAGGCTGTGCATCCTCTGTCTAAGTAACCTATTTATAATAACGTGTACAGTTGCATCTCAACACTGCTCTTTATTTTGAAATGTCCCGTTCTATTAGATATGCAAATGCTGCATCACACCCCACTGCACCTTGTATGAGAAAACACCTCCCCTTTCAACCTGCACCAACCTCCCTGCAAATATATGGAAATGTCTACATTTTCCTACATTAGCATTTTGATGGAGTAGGATACCGGATTGTGATTCATTTGCCTCCGGTTGCATGTACAAACACACTGCCCACAACACTGTCCTCTCGCCACATCTCTCCTCTCTCCATCGCTCTCGTTTTTGACGTGCTGTGTTGTGTGATGAAATCCTACAGCCATATACACCTGTGCCTACAAAACACATCCCCCCCGTCATGTGACTGTTAGGCACACACACACACACACACACACACACGCGCTCCTCCACACAAACTCTTACCAAACCTCATAAAAAAACAGTGACCCATTAAAATAAATAATGCATTTCAACCACACGTGTCCCCCAGGCAGAGAGAACAGCCCGAGGTAGAGAATGGAGCTGCTTTCAGTCATTGAAGACCTGATTCCTTCCCTGCACGGTGTGGTAATGAATTATCCACAGCCGGAGTTTTTGAGGAGATGACCCTCTTTATCCTAATAATAATGGCAGGACAGTAATGAAGCAGCTTGATTAATTCATTTGCCTTCCCAGACGGACCGAGGGGAGCCCCTCTCTCTGTTTATCTATAGTTATATTCCTCTCTCTCTCTCCCCCCTCTCTCTCTCTCTCTTCCCTCTCTCTCTCTTCCCCCTCTCTCTCTTCCCTCTCTCTCTCTTCCCTCTCTCTCTCTCTCTCTGTTTATCTATAGTTATATTCCTCTTTCTCTTTTCATCTCTAGCTCTATTCCTCTCTCCCCTCTCTCTCTCTTCCCCCCCTCTCTCTCTTCCCCCTCTCTCTCTATTTATAGCTCTATTCCTCTCTCTTCCCCCTCTCTCTGTTTATTTATAGCTCTATCCTCTCTCTTCCCCCTCTCTCTCTTCCCTCTCTCTTCCCCCTCTCTCTCTCTTCCCCCTCTCTCTATTTATTTAAAGCTCTATTCCTCTCTTCCCTCTCTCTTTCCCCTTTCTCTCTCTCCCCCTCTCTCTCTTCCCCCTCTCTCTCTCTTCCCCCTCTCTCTATTTATTTAAAGCTCTATTCCTCTCTTCCCTCTCTCTTTCCCCTTTCTCTCTCTTCCCCCTCTCTCTCTCTTCCCCCTCTCTCTCTCTTCCCCCTCTCTCTGTTTATTTATAGCTCTATTCCTCTCTCCCCTTTCTCTCTCTTCTCTCTCTCTGTTTATCTATAGTTATATTCCTCTCTTCCCCCTCTCTCTCTTCCCCTCTCTCTCTTCCCTCTCTGTCTCTTCCCCCTCTCTCTGTTTATCTATAGCTCTATTCCTGTCTCTTCCCCCTCTCTCTGTTTATTTATAGCTCTATTCCTCTCTTCCCCCTCTCTTTCTTCCCTCTCTCTTCTCTCTCTTCCCCCTCTCTCTCCTCTCTCTCTTCCCCCTCTCTCTTCCCACTCTGTCTGTTTATTTATAGCTCTATTCCTCTCTCTTCCCCCTCTCTCTCTTCCCTCTCTCTCTCTTCTCTCCCCCCTCTCTGTCCCCTCTCTCTGTTTATTAATAGCTCTATTCCTCTCTCTTCCCCCTCTCTCTTCCCTCTCTCTCTCTTCTCTCTCTTCCCCCTCTCTCTCCCCTCTCTCTTCCCCCTCTCTCCTCTTTCTCTTCCCTCTCTCTCCCCCCTCTCTTCTCTCTCTTCCCCCTCTCTCTTCCCTCTCTGTCTGTTTATTTATAGCTCTATTCCTCTCTCTTCCCCCTCTCTCTTCCCCCTCTCTCTCTCTTCCCCCTCTCTCTCTCTTCCTCATCTCTCTGTTTATTTATAGCTCTATTCCTCTCCCCCCTCTCGCTCTCCTCCCTCTCTCTTCCCCCGCTCTCTCTCTTCCCCCTCTCTCTTCCCTCTGTCTGTTTATTAATAGCTCTATTCCTCTCTCCCCCCTCTCTCTCTTCCCTCTCTCTCTCCTCTCTCTCTCCCCTATCTCTTCCCCTCTCTCTCTTCCCCCTCTCTTCCCCCTCTCTCTCTCTTCCCCCTCTCTCTGTTTATTTATAGCTCTATTCCTCTCTTCCCCCTCTCTCTCTTCCCTCTCTCTTCCCCCTCTCTCTTCTCTCTTTCCCCCTCTCTCTTCCCTCTCTGTCTGTTTATTTATAGCTCTATTCCTCTCTCTTCCCCCTCTCTCTCTCCCCCTCTCTCTCTCTTCCCCCTCTCTCTCCCCTCTCTCTCTTCCCCCTCTCTCTGTTTATTTATAGCTCTATTCCTCTCTCTTCCTTCTCTCTTCCCCCTCTCTCTCTTCCCCCTCTCTCTCTTCCCCCTCTCTCTGTTTATTTATAGCTCTATTCCTCTCTTCCCCCTCTCTCTCTTCCCTCTCTCTTCCCCCTCTCTCTTCTCTCTTTTCCCCCTCTCTCTTCCCTCTCGGTCTGTTTATTTATAGCTCTATTCCTCTCTTCCCCCTCTCTCTCTTCCCTCTCTCTCTTCTCTCTCTTCCCCCTCTCTCTCCCCTCTCTCTGTTTATTTATAGCTCTATTCCTCTCTTCCCCCTCTCTCTCTTCCCCTCTCTCTCTTCCCTCTCTGTCTCTTCCCCCTCTCTCTGTTTATCTATAGCTCTATTCCTGTCTCTTCCCCCTCTCTCTGTTTATTTATAGCTCAATTCCTCTCTTCCCCCTCTCTTTCTTCCCTCTCTCTTCCCCCTCTCTCTTCTCTCTCTTCCCCCTCTCTCTCCTCTCTCTCTTCCCCCTCTCTCTTCCCACTCTGTCTGTTTATTTATAGCTCTATTCCTCTCTCTTCCCCCTCTCTCTCTTCCCTCTCTCTCTTCTCTCCCCCCTCTCTGTCCCCTCTCTCTGTTTATTAATAGCTCTATTCCTCTCTCTTCCCCCTCTCTCTCTTCCCCTCTCTCTCTCTTCTCTCTTCCCCCTCTCTCTCCCCTCTCTCTGTTTATTAATAGCTCTATTCCTCTCTCTTCCCTCTTCTCTCTCTTCCCCCTCTCTCTCCCCTCTCTCTTCCCCATCTCTCCTCTCTCTCTTCCCTCTCTCTGTTTATTTATAGCTCTATTCCTCTCTTCCCCCTCTTTCTCTTCCCTCTCTCTCCCCCCTCTCTCTTCCCCCTCTCTCTTCCCTCTCTGTCTGTTTATTTATAGCTCTATTCCTCTCTCTTCCCCCTCTCTCTCTCTTCCCTCTCTCTTCACCCTCTCTCTCTCTTCCCCCTCTCTTCCCCCTCTCTCTCTCTTCCTCCTCTCTCTGTTTATTTATAGCTCTATTCCTCTCCCCCCTCTCGCTCTCCTCCCTCTCTCTTCCCCCGCTCTCTCTCTTCCCCCTCTCTCTTCCCTCTGTCTGTTTATTAATAGCTCTATTCCTCTCTTCCCCCTCTCTCTCTTCCCCCTATCTCTTCCCCCTCTCTCTCCCCTCTCTCTTCCCCCTCTCTGTCTTCCCCTCTCTCTCTCTTCCCCTCTCTCTGTTTATCTATAGCTCTATTCCTCTCTCTTCCCCCTCTCTCTTCCCCTCTCTCTGTTTATCTACAGCTCTATTCCTGTCTCTTCCCCCTCTCTCTGTTTATTTATAGCTCTATTCCTCTCTTCCCCCTCTCTCTCTTCCCCTCTCTCTCTTCCCCTCTCTTTCTTCCCCCTCTCTCTTCCCCTCTCACTCTGTTTATCTATAGCTCTATTCCTGTCTCTTCCCCCTCTCTCTGTTTATTTATAGCTCTATTCCTCTCTCTTCCCCCTCTCTCTCTTCCCCCCTCTCTCTTCCCCCTCTCTCTCTTCCCCCTCTCTCTCTTCCCCCTCTCTCTCTTCTCTCTCTCTTCCCCCTCTCTCTCCCCTCTCTCTGTTTATTAATAGCTCTATTCCTCTCTTCCCCCTCTCGCTCCCCTCTCTCTCCCCTCTCTCTTCCCCCTCTCTCTCTTCCCCCTCTCTCTTCCCCTCACTCTGTTTATCTATAGCTCTATTCCTGTCTCTTCCCCCTCTCTCTTCCCCCTCTCTCTGTTTATTTATAGCTCTATTCCTCTCTCATCCCCCTCTCTCTCTCTTCCCCCTCTCTCTCTTCCCCCTCTCTCTCTTCCCCCTCTCTCTCTTCCCCCTCTCTCTCTTCTCTCTCTTCCCCCTCTCTCTCTCCCCTCTCTTCCCCCTCTCTCTCTTCCCCCTCTCTCTTCCCCTCACTCTGTTTATCTATAGCACTATTCCTGTTTATTAATAGCTCTATTCCTCTCTTCCCCCTCTCTCTCTTCCCCCTCTCTCTCCCCTCTCTCTTCCCCCTCTCTCTCTTCCCCCTCTCTCTTCCCCTCACTCTGTTTATCTATAGCACTATTCCTGTCTCTTCCCCCTCTCTCTGTTTATTTATAGCTCTATTCCTCTCTCTTCCCCCTCTCTCTCTTCCCCCCCTCTCTCTCTTCCCCCTCTCTCTCTCTTCCCCCTCTCTCTGTTTATTTATAGCTCTATTCCTCTCTTCCCCCTCTCTCTTCCCCCTCTCTCTGTTTATTTATAGCTCTATTCCTCTCTCTTCCCCCTCTCTCTCTTCCCCCTCTCTCTCTTCCCTCTCTCTTCCCCCTCTCTCTGTTTATTTATAGCTCTATTCCTCTCTCTCCCCCCCTCTCTCTCTTCCCCCTCTCTCTCTCTTCCCCCTCTCTCTGTTTATTTATAGCTCCATTCCCCTCTTCCCCCTCTCTCTTCCCTCTCTTCCCCCTCTCTCTTCCCTCTCTCTCTGTTTATTTATAGCTCTATTCCTCTCTTCCCCCCCTCTCTCTTCCCCCTCTCTTTCCCTCTCTCTCTCTTCCCCCTCTCTCTCTTCTCTCTCTCTTCCCCCTCTCTCTCCCCTCTCTCTGTTTATTAATAGCTCTATTCCTCTCTTCCCCCTCTCTCTCCCCTCTCTCTCCCCTCTCTCTTCCCCCTCTCTCTCTTCCCCCTCTCTCTTCCCCTCACTCTGTTTATCTATAGCTCTATTCCTGTCTCTTCCCCCTCTCTCTTCCCCCTCTCTCTGTTTATTTATAGCTCTATTCCTCTCTCATCCCCCTCTCTCTCTCTTCCCCCTCTCTCTCTTCCCCCTCTCTCTCTTCCCCCTCTCTCTATTCCCCCTCTCTCTCTTCCCCCTCTCTCTCTTCCCCCTCTCTCTCTTCTCTCTCTTCCCCCTCTCTCTCTCCCTCTCTTCCCCCTCTCTCTCTTCCCCCTCTCTCTTCCCCTCACTCTGTTTATCTATAGCACTATTCCTGTTTATTAATAGCTCTATTCCTCTCTTCCCCCTCTCTCTCTTCCCCCTCTCTCTCCCCTCTCTCTTCCCCCCCTCTCTCTTCCCCCTCTCTCTCTTCCCCCTCTCTCTTCCCCTCACTCTGTTTATCTATAGCACTATTCCTGTCTCTTCCCCCTCTCTCTGTTTATTTATAGCTCTATTCCTCTCTCTTCCCCCTCTCTCTATTCCCCCTCTCTCTCTTCCCCCTCTCTCTCTCTTCCCCCTCTCTCTGTTTATTTATAGCTCTATTCCTCTCTTCCCCCTCTCTCTTCCCCCTCTCTCTGTTTATTTATAGCTCTATTCCTCTCTCTTCCCCCTCTCTCTCTTCCCCCTCTCTCTCTTCCCTCTCTCTTCCCCCTCTCTCTCTTCCCCCTCTCTCTGTTTATTTATAGCTCCATTCCCCTCTTCCCCCTCTCTCTTCCCTCTCTTCCCCCTCTCTCTTCCCTCTCTCTCTGTTTATTTATAGCTCTATTCCTCTCCTCCCTCTCTCTCTCTTCCCCCTCTCTTTTCCCTCTCTCTGTTTATCTATAGCTCTATTCCTCTCTCTTCCCCCTCTCTTCCCCCTCTCTCTTCCCTCTCTCTGTTTATTTATAGCTCTATTCCCCACTTCCCCCTCTCTCTCTTCCCCCTCTCTCTGTTTATTTATAGCTCCATTCCCCTCTTCCCCCTCTCTCTTCCCTCTCTTCCCTCTCTCTTCCCTCTCTCTCTGTTTATCTATAGCTCTATTCCCCTCTTCCCTCTCTCTTCCCCCTCTCTCTGTTTATCTATAGCTCTATTCCTCTCTCTTCCCCTCTCTCTCTTCCCTCTCTCTCTCTCTCTGTTCATCTCTAGCTCTACCTCTCTCTTCCCCCCCCTCTCTTTTCATCTCTAGCTCTATGCCTCTCTTCCCCCTCTCTCTTTTCATCTCTAGCTCTATGCCTCTCTTCCCCCTCTCTCTGTTCATCTCTAGTTCAATGCCTCTATCTTCCCCCTCTCTCTCATCTCTAGCTCAATGCCTCTCTCTTCCCCCTCTCTCTTTTCATCTCTAGCTCAATGCCTCTCTTCCCCCTCTCTCTGTTCATCTCTAGCTCTATGCCTCTCTCTTCCCCTCTCTGTTCATCTGTAGCTCTATGCTTCTCTCTTCCCTCTCTGTTCATCTCTAGCTCTATGCCTCTCTTCCCCCTCTCTCTGTTCATCTCTAGCTCTATGCTTCTCTCTTCCCTCTCTCTCTGTTCATCTCTAGCTCTATGCCTCTCTCTCCCCCCCTCTCTGTTCATCTCTAGCTCTATGCCTCTCTCTCCCCCCCTCTCTGTTCATCTCTAGCTCTATGCCTCTCTCTCCCCCCCTCTCTATTCATCTCTAGCACTATGCCTCTCTCCCCCCCCCTCTCTTTTCATCGCTAGCTCTATGCCTCTCTCTCCCCCCCTCTCTTTTCATCTCTAGCTCTATGCCTCTCTCTCCCCCCCTCTCTTTTCATCTCTAGCTCTATGCTCTCTCTCCCCCCCTCTCTTTTCATCTCTAGCTCTATGCCTCTCTTCCCCCTCTCTCTTTTCATCTCTAGCTCTTTGCCTCTCTTCCCTCTCTCTACCCCTCTCTGTTCATCTATAGTTATATTCATGTCTCTCTCTGTCTATCATTAGCTCTCTTGCCCCCCTCCCTTAACCCCACCCCTCTCTGTTTAATGCTAGTTATCTTGCCCACCCCTCCCCCACTTTCTCTCTCCCTCTGTCTATCATTAGTGTTCTCTCTCGCTCTCTCGCTCTCTCACTCTCACTCACTCTTGCATTCCCTGATTATCGCTGGCTCTGTTTCCCTCCATCTCTCACTCTGTTTATCTCTAGCTGCCTTGTCCTCCCCCCTCTCTGGCTGTGCCTCTCTCTCTCTCTCTCCCACCCCTCCCCCTCTCTGGCTGTGCCTCTCTCTCCCATCCCCCACTCTTTATCTTCGCCCTGCCTCTCTCTACCCTATCCCAGCTCCCTCTCCCTCCCTTTCTCTCTTCTCTCCCTCACTCTACCCACTTCCTCCTGCTCTCCTCTCCCTCACTCAATTAAATCTCTCTCTTCTATCCCTCACTCTACACACACACACCTCCCTCACTCAATTCAATCTCTCTCCTCTCCCTCACTCTACCCACTCCCTCCCTCTCTACTCTACCCACTCCCTCCCTCTCTCCTCTCCCTCACTCTACCCACTCCCACCCTCTCTCCTCTCCCTCCCTCCCTCACTCAATTCAATTCACTCTCTTTCTCCCCCCCCCCTCTCTCCTCTCCCTCACTCTACCCACTCCCACCCCCTCTCCCTCACTCAATTCACTCCCCTCCCTCCCTCTACCCATGCCCTCCCTTCCTCACCCTGTCGCTCCTCTCCCTCCCCTCTCCAGTCTGTGCAGCAGCCTGTTCTCCTGTTGAAGGCCTGTAATGTCCTGAGTCTTATCAGTACACGTTGTTGGCCTCCAGTTACCCCAGCTCCCCTCTGTAAAGACTGGTTAATGTAGCAACTGAGGACCCGCGCGGCTCTGCTCATTTAAATAGGCCACATTCACGTTTGTCGAACTCTAAGCTCTTCATCACCAACACCATCATCCTCTGCCAGGGAGCCATGCCTCTGTGTTCATTATGGATATCAATGTGGCATGCATACATTATACATGATTTTAATCACCATATTCTTGGGAAATAATGTAGGACTATTTCAAATTTGATGAGCATTTCATGAATAATAAATATTTCTGAGACTTTCTCCTTTGAATGTTTCTTTGAAAGTCATGAGTAGGAGGGGGATATATTTGTATTGAAATACAGAGGTGTCCTTTTGTTTTTGTGGATTCAGGGTCTTGTAGACTCCTCATATAGTCTTCCTCAGTGCGGATTGTTGAAAACACATCGAGTACGATTCCTGAAATCTCTAAACTCTCCGGTCAAATCAAATCAAATCAAATTTATTTATATAGCCCTTCGTACATCAGCTGATATCTCAACGTGCTGTACAGAAACCCAGCCTAAAACCCCAAACAGCTAGAAATGCAGGTGTAGAAGCACGGTGGCTAGGAAAAACTCCCTAGAAAGGCCAAAACCTAGGAAGAAACCTATAGAGGAACCAGGCTATGTGGGGTCCTCTTCTGGCTGTGCCGGGTGGAGATTATAACAGAACATGGCCAAGATGTTCAAATGTTCATAAATGACCAGCATGGTCCAATAATAATAAGGCAGAACAGTTGAAACTGGAGCAGCAGCATGGCCAGGTGGACTGGGGACAGCAAGGAGTCATCATGTCAGGTAGTCCTGAGGCATGGTCCTAGGGCTCAGGTCCTCTGAGAGAGAGAAATAAAGAGAGAAAGAAAGAGAGAATTAGAGAGAGCACACTTAAATTCACACAGGACACCGAATAGGACAGGAGAAGTACTCCAGATATAACAAACTGACCCTAGCCCCCCGACACATAAACTACTGCAGCATAAATACTGGAGGCTGAGACAGGAGGGGTCAGGAGACACTGTGGCCCCATCCGAGGACACCCCCGGACAGGGCCAAACAGGAAGGAAATAACCCCACCCACTTTGCCAAAGCACAGCCCCCACACCACTAGAGGGATATCTTCAACCACTAACTTACCATCCTGAGACAAGGCTGAGTATAGCCCACAAAGATCTCCGCCACGGCACAACCCAAGGGGGGGACGCCAACCCAGACAGGATGATCACATCAGTGACTCAACCCATTCAGGTGACGCACCCCTCCCAGGGACGGTATGAGAGAGCCCCAGTAAGCCAGTGACTCAGCCCCTGTAATAGGGTTAGAGGCAGAGAATCCCCGTGGAAAGAGGGGAACCGGCCAGGCAGAGACAGCAAGGGCGGTTCGTTGCTCCAGAGCCTTTCCGTTCACCTTTCCACTCCTGGGCCAGACTACACTCAATCATATGACCCACTGAAGAGATGAGTCTTCAGTAAAGACTTAAAGGTTGAGACCGAGTTTGCGTCTCTGACATGGGTAGGCAGACCGTTCCATAAAAATGGAGCTCTATAGGAGCCTCCAGCTGTTTGCTTAGAAATTCTAGGGACAATTAGGAGGCCTGCGTCTTGTGACCGTAGCGTACGTGTAGGTATGTACGGCAGGACCAAATCAGAGAGAGAGGTAGGAGCAAGCCCATGTAATGCTTTGTAGGTTAGCAGTAAAACCTTGAAATCAGCCCTTGCTTTGACAGGAAGCCAGTGTAGGGAGGCTAGCACTGGAGTAATATTATCATTTGTTTTGGTTCTAGTCAGGATTCTAGCAGCCGTATTTAGCACTAACTGAAGTTTATTTAGTGCTTTATCCGGGTAGCCGGAAAGTAGAGCATTGCAGTAGTCTAACCTAAAAGTGACAAAAGCATGGATTAATTTTTCTGCATCATTTTTTGGACAAAGTTTCTGATTTTTGCAATGTTACGTACAGTGCCTTGCGAAAGTATTCGGCCCCCTTGAACTTTGCGACCTTTTGCCACATTTCAGGTTTCAAACATAAAGATATAAAACTGTATTTTTTTGTGAAGAATCAACAACAAGTGGGACACAATCATGAAGTGGAACGACATTTATTGGATATTTCAAACTTTTTTAACAAATCAAAAACTGAAAAATTGGGCGTGCAAAATTATTCAGCCCCCTTAAGTTAATACTTTGTAGCGCCACCTTTTGCTGCGATTACAGCTGTAAGTCGCTTGGGGTATGTCTCTATCAGTTTTGCACATCGAGAGACTGAATTTTTTTCCCATTCCTCCTTGCAAAACAGCTCAAGCTCAGTGAGGTTGGATGGAGAGCATTTGTGAACAGCAGTTTTCAGTTCTTTCCACAGATTCTCGATTGGATTCAGGTCTGGACTTTGACTTGGCCATTCTAACACCTGGATATGTTTATTTTTGAACCATTCCATTGTAGATTTTGCTTTATGTTTTGGATCATTGTCTTGTTGGAAGACAAATCTCCGTCCCAGTCTCAGGTCTTTTGCAGACTCCATCAGGTTTTCTTCCAGAATGGTCCTGTATTTGGCTCCATCCATCTTCCCATCAATTTTAACCATCTTCCCTGTCCCTGCTGAAGAAAAGCAGGCCCAAACCATGATGCTGCCACCACCATGTTTGACAGTGGGGATGGTGTGTTCAGCTGTGTTGCTTTTACGCCAAACATAACGTTTTGCATTGTTGCCAAAAAGTTCAATTTTGGTTTCATCTGACCAGAGCACCTTCTTCCACATGTTTGGTGTGTCCCCCAGGTGGCTTGTGGCAAACTTTAAACAACACTTTTTATGGATATCTTTAAGAAATGGCTTTCTTCTTGCCACTCTTCCATAAAGGCCAGATTTGTGCAATATACGACTGATTGTTGTCCTATGGACAGAGTCTCCCACCTCAGCTGTAGATCTCTGCAGTTCATCCAGAGTGATCATGGGCCTCTTGGCTGCATCTCTGATCAGTCTTCTCCTTGTTTGAGCTGAAAGTTTAGAGGGACGGCCAGGTCTTGGTAGATTTGCAGAGGTCTGATACTCCTTCCATTTCTATATTATCGCTTGCACAGTGCTCCTTGGGATGTTTAAAGCTTGGGAAATCTTTTTGTATCCAAATCCGGCTTTAAACTTCTTCACAACAGTATCTCGGACCTGCCTGGTGTGTTCCTTGTTCTTCATGATGCTCTCTGCGCTTTTAACGGACCTCTGAGACTATCACAGTGCAGGTGCATTTATACGGAGACTTGATTACACACAGGTGGATTGTATTTATCATCATTAGTCATTTAGGTCAACATTGGATCATTCAGAGATCCTCACTGAACTTCTGGAGAGAGTTTGCTGCACTGAAAGTAAAGGGGCTGAATAATTTTGCACGCCCAATTTTTCAGTTTTTGATTTGTTAAAAAAGTTTGAAATATCCAATAAATGTCGTTCCACTTCATGATTGTGTCCCACTTGTTGTTGATTCTTCACAAAAAAATACAGTTTTATATCTTTATGTTTGAAGCCTGAAATGTGGCAAAAGGTCGCAAAGTTCAAGGGGGCCGAATACTTTCGCAAGGCACTGTAGATGGAAAAAAGCTGTCCTTGAAATGGTCTTGATATGTTCTTCAAAAGAGAGATCAGGGTCCAGAGTAACGCCGAGGTCCTTCACAGTTTTATTTGAGACGACTGTACAACCATTAAGATTAATTGTCAGATTCAACAGAAGATCTCTTTGTTTCTTGGGACCTAGAACAAGCATCTCTGTTTTGTCCGAGTTTAAAAGTAGAAAGTTTGCAGCCATCCACTTCCTTATGTCTGAAACACATGCTTCTAGCGAGGGCAATTTTGGAAATGTACAGCTGTGTGTCATCCGCATAGCAGTGAAAGTTAACATTATGTTTTCGAATGACATCCCCAAGAGGTAAAATATATAGTGAAAACAATAGTGGTCCTAAAACGGAACCTTGAGGAACACCGACATTTACAGTTGATTTGTCAGAGGACAGATAAGATCTAAACCAGGCCAGAACTTGTCCGTGTAGACCAATTTGGGTTTCCAATCTCTCCAAAAGAATGTGGTGATCGACGGTATCAAAAGCAGCACTAAGGTCTAGGAGCACCAGGACAGATGCAGAGCCTCTGTCTGATGCCATTAAAAGGTAATTTACCACCTTCACAAGTGCAGTCTCAGTGCTATGATGGGGTCTAAAACCAGACTGAAGCATTTCGTATACATTGATTGTCTTTAGGAAGGCAGTGAGTTGCTGCGCAACAGCCTTTTCTAACATTTTTGAGAGGAATGGAAGATTCGATATAGGCCGATTAGTTTTTTATATTTTCTGGGTCAAGGTTTGGCTTTTTCAAGAGAGGCTTTATTACTGCCACTTTTAGTGAGTTTGGTACACATCCGGTGGATAGAGAGCCGTTTATTATGTTCAACATAGGAGGGCCAAGCACAGGAAGCAGTTCTTTCAGTAGTTTAGTTGG
The DNA here is from genome assembly GCF_045791955.1 of Oncorhynchus clarkii lewisi. Taxonomy (NCBI): domain Eukaryota; kingdom Metazoa; phylum Chordata; class Actinopteri; order Salmoniformes; family Salmonidae; genus Oncorhynchus; species Oncorhynchus clarkii. Next base: position 83,860,234 of record NC_092152.1, on the reverse strand, counting down.
AATAGGGTCCAGTATGCAGTTTGAAGGTTTAGAGGCCATGATTATTTTCATCATTGTGTCAAGAGATATAGTACTAAAACACTTGAGCGTCTCTCTTGATCCTAGGTCCTGGCAGAGTTGTGCAGACTCAGGACAACTGAGCTTTGAAGGAATACGCAGATTTAAAGAGGAGTCCGTAATTTGCTTTCTAATAATCATGATCTTTTCCTCAAAGAAGTTCATGAATTTATCACTGCTAAAGTGAAAGCCATCCTCTCTTGGGGAATGCTGCTTTTTAGTTAGCTTTGCGACAGTATTAAAAAGGAATTTCGGATTGTTCTTATTTTCCTCAAATAAGTTAGAAAAATAGGATGATCGAGCGATCGAGCAGCAGTAAGGGCTCTTCGGTACTGCACGGTACTGTCTTTCCAAGCTAGTCGGAAGACTTCCAGTTTGGTGTGGCGCCATTTCCGTTCCAATTTTCTGGAAGCTTGCTTCAGAGCTCTGGTATTTTCTGTGTACCAGGGAGCTAGTTTCTTATGAGAAATGTTTTTAGTTTTTAGGGGTGCAACTGCATCTAGGGTATTGCGCAAGGTTAAATTGAGTTCCTCAGTTAGGTGGTTAACTGATTTTTGTCCTCTGGCGTCCTTGGGTAGACAGAGGGAATCTGGAATGACATCAAGGAATCTTTATGTTGTCTGTGAATTTATAGCACAACTTTTGATGTTCCTTGGTTGGGGTCTGTGCAGATTATTTGTTGCAATTGCAAACGTAATAAAATGGTGGTCCGATAGTCCAGGATTATGAGGAAAAACATTAAGATCCACAACATTTATTCCATGGGACAAAACTAGGTCCAGAGTATGACTGTGACAGTGAGTGGGTCCGGAGACATGTTGGACAAAACCCACTGAGTCGATGATGGCTCCGAAAGCCTTTTGGAGTGGGTCTGTGGACTTTTCCATGTGAATATTAAAGTCACCAAAGATTAGAATATTATCTGCTATGACTACAAGGTCCGATAGGAATTCAGGGAACTCAGGGAGGAACGCTGTATATGGCCCAGGAGGCCTGTAAACAGTAGCTATAAAAAGTGATTTCATGACTAGAAGCTCAAAAGACGAAAACGTTTTTTTTTTTTTGTAAATTTAAATTTTCTATCGTAAATGTTAGCAACACCTCCGCCTTTGTGGGATGCACGGGGGATATGGTCACTAGTGTAGCCAGGAGGTGAGGCCTCATTTAACACAGTAAATTCATCAGGCTTAATGTTTCAGTCAGGCCAATCACATCAAGATTATGATCAGTGATTAGTTCATTGACTATAATTGCCTTTGAAGTAAGGGATCTAACATTAAGTAGCCCTATTTTGAGATGTGAGGTATCATGATCTCTTTCAATAATGACAGGAATGGAGGAGGTCTTTATCCTAGTGAGATTGCTAAGGCGAACACCGCCATGTTTAGTTTTGCCCAACCTAGGTCGATGCACAGACACGGTCTCAATGGTGATAGCTGAGCTGACTACACTGACTGTGCTAGTGGCAGACTCCACTATGCTGGCAGGCTGGCTAACAGCCTGCTGCCTGGCCTGCACCCTATTTCATTGTGGAGCTAGAGGAGTTAGACAAGATGGCTGCCCCCCACCACATCTGGTCAAACAAGATGGCTGCCCCCCACCACATCTGGTCAAACAAGATGGCTGCCCCCCGCCACATCTGGTCAAACAAGATGGCTGCCCCCCACCACATCTGGTCAAACAAGATGGCTGCCCCCCGCCACATCTGGTCAAACAAGATGGCTGCCCCCCACCACATCTGGTCAAACAAGATGGCTGCCCCCCACCACATCTGGTCAAACAAGATGGCTGCCCCCCCGCCACATCTGGTCAAACAAGATGGCTGACCCCGCCACATCTGGTCAAACAAGATGGCTGCCCCCCACCACATCTGGTCAAACAAGATGGCTGCCCCCCCACCACATCTGGTCAAACAAGATGGCTGCCCCGCGCCACATCTGGTCAAACAAGATGGCTGCCCCCCGCCACATCTGGTCAAACAAGATGGCTGCCCCCCACCACATCTGGTCAAACAAGATGGCTGCCCCCCGCCGCATCTGGTCAAACAAGATGGCTGCCCCCCGCCACATCTGGTCAAACAAGATGGCTGCCCCCCACCACATCTGGTCAAACAAGATGGCTGCCCCCCACCACATCTGCCACAACAGAGCCCTGAGAAGGTGGCAGATGTGTGAACAGGTTTAAGAGGCCTCTGAAAGTACCTTAACTCAGCTCTTTAAGGGCCAAGGAGGAATTTTTATTGGAATGCACAACGTTGGCGTTACACAGCTTCATGTGTTTTGTTTTCATCAACATGGATATTTTCATGACACACCATGCAGACCCCAGAAGGCTGTGACCACACACACACACACACACACACAGAAACAAATTGACCCATCACAATCTTCTCACTAGTCAATACACACCCAATCCCTCAACGCAAACCACCTCTTCACTCAGTAGACAAAACAACACCTGACCTCACTACACACAACCCGACCCCCCCCCCTCACTACACACAACCCGACCCCCCGCCCCCTCACTACACACAACCCGCCCCACCCTCTCACTACACACAACCCGACCCACCCCCCTCACTACACACAACCCGACACCCCCCCCTCACTACACACAACACTACAGCATCTCTCCTCCAAGCCCACTCCTCTTCAATGTGTTCTCCATACATCACCTCACACACACACAGCATCTCTCCTCCAAGCCCACTCCTCTTCAATGTGTTCTCCATACATCACCTCACACACACACAGCATCTCTCCTCCAAGCCCACTCCTCTTCAATGTGTTCTCCGTACATCACCTCACACACACACAGCATCTCTCCTCCAAGCCCACTCCTCTTCAATGTGTTCTCCATACATCACCTCACACACACACAGCATCTCTCCTCCATGCCCACTCCTCTTCAATGTGTTCTCCATATATCACCTCACATAGCAGTGATGGCTGCCAGGCTGGGAACAGCCACCACTCTGAACTAATACCAGGAAGCATGCAGCAGGAGTGTGAGTGTGAGTGAGTGTGTGTGTGTGTGTGGCTGCAGCAAGAGCTCTGGAATGTGTTAATTGCTACTGTGTAGAGTAGAGAGGATGGCTGCACAGGTCTCTCAGTATAGGGACAATAAAGGGTCATTATGGCTGTTGGGGAAAGGGAAATTGATTAGTCTGGAAGGTTCAGTTGTTGGGGGGGGGTTGGTATGGCATCCATGGTTACCTGTTACCGTGGTGGAGCTGAACGGAGCGGTCTGTTACCGTGGTGGAGCTGAACGGTCTGTTACCGTGGTGGAGCTGAACGGTCTGTTACCGTGGTGGAGCTGAACGGAGCGGTCTGTTACCGTGGTGGAGCTGAACGGTCTGTTACCGTGGTGGAGATGAACGGTCTGTTACCGTGGTGGAGCTGAACGGAGCGGTCTGTTACCGTGGTGGAGCTGAACGGAGCGGTCTGTTACCGTGGTGGAGCTGAACGGAGCGGTCTGTTACCGTGGTGGAGCTGAACGGAGCGGTCTGTTACCGTGGTGGAGCTGAACGGAGCGGTCTGTTACCGTGGTGGAGCTGAACGGTCTGTTACCGTGGTGGAGCTGAACGGAGCGGTCTGTTACCGTGGTGGAGCTGAACGGAGCGGTCTGTTACCGTGGTGGAGCTGAACGGAGCGGTCTGTTACCGTGGTGGAGCTGAACGGAGCGGTCTGTTACCGTGGTGGAGCTGAACGGAGCGGTCTGTTACCGTGGTGGAGCTGAACGAAGCGGTCTGTTACCGTGGGTGACAGTGAGAGGAGCTAAACCGTTTTGGCTCCTTTCTGTGAGTGATTAGTACCAGATCTCGTGTGTCTGTGTCAGTGTGAGCGCGCGTGTGTGTATTGTAATGTATAAAACAATGGGATGATGCCACTGACTAGCTAATAGACTCCAGCTGGTCTTTGCTCCACTGAAGACTAGAGCGGCTCTCATTCTCCCTAGCATATAGTTCCCTCTCATCTCCTCCTCTTAGCCAGCACTGACTCCAGAACAGATTCTCCCTAGCATATAGTTCCCTCTCATCTCCTCCTCTTAGCCAGTACTGACTCCAGAACAGATTCTCCCTAGCATATAGTTCCCTCTCATCTCCTCCTCTTAGCCAGTACTGACGCCAGAACAGATTCTCCCTAGCATATAGTTCCCTCTCATCTCCTCCTCTTAGCCAGCACTGACTCCAGAACAGATTCTCCCTAGCATATAGTTCCCTCTCATCTCCTCCTCTTAGCCAGTACTGACTCCAGAACAGATTCTCCCTAGCATATAGTTCCCTCTCATCTCCTCCTCTAAGCCAGAACTGACTCCAGAACACATTCACCCCAGAAAGAAAAGGTACAGATGTGAGCCCACACTACTTTTACCATAAGAGCTGATCTAGGAACAGTGTTTGCCATGCTTTGCTGTCAGAAGCAGCCGTCCAGTATAGATCTGATAGATGGAGGTGTGTGTGTGTGTTAACCCTTTGCCTTTCCACCAGTAACGTAGAAACACCCCCCTCACAGATCCCTCCACTCTGCAGCCAATGGCTGGAACAAATCAGATGCTGAAGATTGAGCGGGGGGAGGGAGAGAGAGAGAGAGAGAGAGAGAGAGCGGGAAGAGAGAATAACAGTCTATTTATAGCCTGGGCGCCCGGGAGGAAGAAGACCATTGTTAGGAACCAACTGCTGCACTCGAGGATCACATGGATGTTTGTATTCTTTCTACCATCTAGTATTGTAGCAGACTGGGGGCTGTGGTAAATCCACCTCACACCCCTTCTCATCTCTAATTGCACCCCAGGTGGTGGAAAGAGAACCACAGACAGACAGGCGGTGAAAAACAGATTGTTCTCCGTTAATGCAGATGAGTTGGGGAACCTGGTGGTTGGGCCTTGGGAATCGTCTCGTGGGGGGGGGGGGGGGGGGGGGTTCTTCTTGGTTGGTCCCTCTCCCCTCCCCGCCCCCATCATCCTAAACGAAAAGTAATTACCACCGTCAAGAGAGTTCCCTCATATTACTCTGTGATCATTTACCGTGTGTGTGTGTGTGTGTGGGGGGGTGGGGGTGTGTGTGTGTGTGTGTGTGTGTGTGGAATCAAAAGGAAGCCAGTTAAGCTGTTGTCAGTATAGTTGCAGCCTGATGCCTTTCCGTGTGATTGGCCCTGAACGATCTGCTTTACCCTGTCCAGCCAATCAGGTTACTACACTGAACAAAAAATATGTGGTGTGTGTGAGTGTGGTGAGCGTGTGTGTGTGTGTGTCTGGTGAGCGTGTTGGTCACGTTTAATGAGCTGAAATAAAAGATCCCAGAAATATTCCATACGCTCAAAAAGCTTATTTCTATCAAATGTTGTGCACAAATTTGTTTACATCCCTGTTAGTGAGCATTTCAAGATAATCCATCCACCTGACAGGTATGGCCTATCAAGAAGCTGATTAAACAGCATGATCATTACACAGGTGCACCTTGTGCCCGGGGACAAAAGGCCACTCTAAAATGTGCAGTGTCACAATGCCACAGATGTCTCATGTTTTGAGGGAGCGTGTATTTGGCATGCTGACTGCAGAAATGTTCACCAGAGCTGTTGCCAGAGAATTGAATGTTAATTTCTCTAATATAAGCCACATCCAACTTCTTTTAAGAGAATTTGACAGTACGTCAGAACCGCAGACCACGTGTATGGCGTCGTGGGGGTGAGCAGTTTGCTGATGTCAACAGAGTGCCCCATGGTGGGGTTATGGTATGGGGCAGGCATGAGCTACGGACAACCAACACAATTGCATTTTATCAATAGCCGTTTTAATGCAAAGCGATAGCGAGATGAGATCCTGAGGCCCATTGTCGTGCTATTCATTCTCCTCCATCACCTCATGTTTCAGCATGATAATGCACAGCCCCATGTCGCAAGGATCTGGACACAATTCCTGGAAGCTGAAAATGTCCCAGTTCTTCCATGGCCTGCATACTCACCAGATGTCACCCATTGAGCATGTTTGGGATGCTCTGTATCCACGTGTACGACAGCGTGTACAATATCCAGCTACTTCGCACAGCCATTGAGAAGGAGTGGGACAACATTCCACAGGCCACAATCAACAGCCTGATCAACTGCGAAGGAGATGAGACAAATGGATGAGACAAATGGTGGTCACACCAGATGCTGACTGGTTCTGATCCACGCAACTACTTCCATTATTATTATTATTATTTTAAAGGTATCTGTGACCAACAGATGTATATCTGATATTGCCAGTCATGTCAAATCCATGGATTATAGCCTGAATTAATGTATTTCAATTGACTGATTTCTTTATATGAATGTAACTCAAGTCTTTGATCTGGTTGCTTCCGGTCCAGTCAGTCAGGTAACTCTGTGAACATGTTCTATCACACTGGAAATCATCAGGGGACGTTAATGGACAGGTAGCCTCCCTTTGACAGTAAATCCATTTCAACCTCCTTCAACATAAAAGGTCTTATCGTCAGGTGTATGCTGCTCCCACCAACCACATGTTTCTGATTTGGATGAGCAGCTTTCAGCTCCTGTGATGTGAGGAGATGAGCAGCTCTCTGGCCAAGACGTTCTGTTGGTCCATCCCGCAAGGATCAGTTAGGAAGGGCTGAACACACACACACACACACACGCTCACCAGACACACACACACACGCTCACCAGACACACACACACGCTCACCAGACACGCTCACCAGACACACACACACACACACACACACACACACACACACACACACACACACACACGCTTACCAGACACACACACACTCACCAGACACACACACACGCTCACCAGAGACACACACACACACTCACCAGTCTCACACACCCAGACACCAGACACACACACATGACAAGTCCTTTGTGCGGTCATCTACAGTGACATCATCGGTCTCACAACTCTGTCAGCACAAAGACGTTTTACAGCCGAACTACAGGCTGGGACCGTACTACCCCCACAGTCTGTCTTCATACAGGGCTGTTTCTCCCACTCCGTAAGCCCCCCCCAGGCAGCACTTCAGCGCCCCACTGTTGCACTACACCACTCCACCAAGCCCAAGGCTGTACAAGGACCCAGTTTGTTGAGGAGGTGAATGACGACGAGACAAAACGGTCTTTTGATCTGTTTTTCTCTTAGGATCTCTGCCCGTGCGAGGTTCAAACGGCACTGTCACCCTACCAATTGACTATATTACACGTTCCGTATTGCTGAAGCCCCCATTTCTACTGGCATCGATGACAAGATAGCACACCCCTCCTTTTCTCAGAGCGTTTAGCCAGTTTTGTTTTGAGAAGTCTGTCTGGAGAAAACTGGTGTGAAGAACAACCATCCCTGTTGTGGGTAGAGGACCCTGTATCGTCTGATCGGTTGAGTGAACAGACCTCTCACTGAAAAGGGACTAAGCCTCTCTGTTCAATCAATCAATCAAATGTATTTAAAAAACCCTTTTACGTCTGCTGATGTCACAAAGTGCTTGTACAGAAACCCAGGCTAAAACCTCAAACAGCAAGCCACGCAGATGTAGAAGCACGGTGGCTAGGAAAAACTCCCTAGAAAGACAGGAATCTAGGAAGAAACCTAGAGAAGAACCAGGCTCTGAGGGGTGGCCAGTCCTCTTCTGGCTGTGCTGGGTGGAGGTTATAAGAGTACATGGCCATAAAGGCCAGATTGTTCTTCTGATTGTTCACTGTCCTCTACAGTTCCCCTCACTTATCACTAACCAGTACCTCCTCTCTCGCTCTCTCGCTCTCTGTCTCCGTCTCACTCTCACTCTCTCTCTCTCTCTCCTTCTCTCGCTCTCTCACTCTCTCCCTCTGTGTTTCTCTCTGTCTCTCACTCTCTCTCTCCCTCTGTGTTTCTCTCTGTCTCGCTCTCTCTTTCTGCAGCATCGGACAACAGCCAGCGGTTTCAGGAAACGTGTTTTGCGTTCGCACTAACGCCGCAGCAAGTCCAACAGATTAGCAGCTCAATGTAAGACACTCAAACCCTCTGCTCTACCATGTACCCTACCAACATACCCTGCCTACCCTCTACCCTGCCATGTATCCTATACTACCATGTACCCTACCAACGGACCCTACCTACCCTCTACCCTACCGTGTACCCTATACTACCATGTACCCTGCCTACCCTCTACCCTACCAACGTACCCTACCTATCCTCTATCCTACCAACGTAGCCTACCTACCGTCTACCCTACCATGTACCCTATACTACCAACGTACCCTCCCTACCCTCTACCCTACCAATGTACCCTACCTACCCTCTACCCTACCTACCCTCTATACTACCATGGATCCTACCAACGTACCCTACCTACCCTCTATCCTACCATGTACCCTATCCTACCATGTACCCTACCAACGTACCTTACCCACCCTCTATCCTACCATGTACCCTACCAACGTACCCTACCTACCCTCTACCCTACCATATACACTTTACTACCATGTACCCTATACTACCATGTACCCTACCAACCCTCTACCCTACCAACGTACTCTATATTACCAATGTACCCTACCAACCCTCTACCCTACCATGTACCCTACCAACCCTCTACCCTACCAACCTACTCTATATTACCAATGTACCCTACCAACCCTCTACCCCACCATGTACCCTACCAACCCTCTACACTACCAACCCTCTACCCCACCATGTACCCTACCTACCCTCTATCCTACCATGTACCCTATCCTACCATGTACCCTACCAACGTACCTTACCCACCCTCTATCCTACCATGTACCCTACCAACGTACCCTACCTACCCTCTACCCTACCATATACACTTTACTACCATGTACCCTATACTACCATGTACCCTACCAACCCTCTACCCTACCAACGTACTCTATATTACCAATGTACCCTACCAACCCTCTACCCTACCATGTACCCTACCAACCCTCTACCCTACCAACGTACTCTATATTACCAATGTACCCTACCAACCCTCTACCCTACCATGTACCCTACCAACCCTCTACCCTACCAACCTACTCTATATTACCAATGTACCCTACCAACCCTCTACCCCACCATGTACCCTACCAACCCTCTACACTACCAACCCTCTACCCCACCATGTACCCTACCAACCCTCTACCCTACCATGTACCCTACCAACCCTCTACCCTACCAACGTACTCTATACTACCATGTACCCTACCAACCCTCTACCCTACCATGTACCCTACCAACCCTCTACCCTACCAACGTACTCTATATTACCAATGTACCCTACCAACCCTCTACCCTACCATGTACCCTACCAACCCTCTACCCTACCAACCTACTCTATATTACCAATGTACCCTACCAACCCTCTACCCCACCATGTACCCTACCAACCCTCTACACTACCAACCCTCTACCCCACCATGTACCCTACCAACCCTCTACCCTACCATGTACCCTACCAACCCTCTACCCTACCAACGTACTCTATACTACCATGTACCCTACCAACCCTCTACCCTACCATGTACCCTACCAACCCTCTACTCTACCAACGTACTCTATATTACCAATGTACCCTACCAACCCTCTACCCTACCATGTACCCTACCAACCCTTTACCCTACCAACCTACTCTATATTACCAATGTACCCTACCAACCCTCTACCCCACCATGTACCCTACCAACCCTCTACACTACCAACCCTCTACCCCACCATGTACCCTACCAACCCTCTACCCTACCATGTACCCTACCTACCCTCTACCTTACCAACGTACTCTATATTACCAATGTACCCTACCAACCCTCTACCCTACCATGTACCCTACCTACCCTCTACCTTACCAACGTACCCTACCTACCCTCTACCTTACCAACGTACCCTACCAACCCTCTACCCCACCATGTACCCTACCAACCCTCTACCCTACCATGTACCCTACCTACCCTCTACCTTACCAACGTACTCTATATTACCAATGTACCCTACCAACCCTCTACCCTACCATGTACCCTACCTACCCTCTACCTTACCAACGTACCCTACCTACCCTCTACCCCACCATGTACCCTACCTACCCTCTACCCTACCATGTACCCTACCTACCCTCTACCTTACCAACGTACTCTATATTACCAATGTACCCTACCAACCCTCTACCCCACCATGTACCCTACCTACCCTCTACCCTACCATGTACCCTACTAACCCTTTAATGTCCATCTGTGTTTTTCAGGGACATCTCGGGGACCAAATGTGACTTCACAGTACAAGTTCAATTACGGTCAGTTGATAGAACTCATTGTTCTACTTCTAGTAGGATTCTATTAACCACTATGTGGGTCCTGATCAATATATATCCTCCCACTATACTACAACCACTATGTAGGTCCTGATCAATATATATCCTGATCAATATATATCCTCCCACTATACTACAACCACTATGTAGGTCCTGATCAATATATATCCCCCCACTATACTACAACCACTATGTAGGTCCTGATCAATATATATCCTCCCACTATACTACAACCACTATGTAGGTCCTGATCAATATATATCCTCCCACTATACTACAACCACTATGTAGGTCCTGATCAATATATATCCTCCCACTATACTACAACCACTATGTAGGTCCTGATCAATATATATCCCCCCACTATACTACAACCACTATGTAGGTCCTGATCAATATATATCCTGATCAATATATATCCTCCCACTATACTACAACCACTATGTAGGTCCTGATCAATATATATCCTCCCACTATACTACAACCACTATGTAGGTCCTGATCAATATATATCCTCCCACTATACTACAACCACTATGTAGGTCCTGATCAATATATATCCTGATCAATATATATCCCCCACTATACTACAACCATTATGTAGGTCCTGATCAATATATATCCTCCCACTATACTACAACCACTATGTAGATCCTGATCAATATATATCCTGATCAATATATATCCCCCACTATACTACAACCATTATGTAGGTCCTGATCAATATATATCCTGATCAATATATATCCCCCACTATACTACAACCACTATGTAGGTCCTGATCCATATATATCCTCCCACTATACTACAACCACTATGTAGGTCCTGATCAATATATATCCTCCCACTATACTACAACCACTATGTAGGTCCTGATCAATATATATCCTGATCAATATATATCCCCCACTATACTACAACCATTATGTAGGTCCTGATCAATATATATCCTCCCACTATACTACAACCACTATGTAGGTCCTGATCAATATATATCCTGATCAATATATATCCTCCCACTATACTACAACCACTATGTAGGTCCTGATCAATATATATCCTGATCAATATATATCCCCCACTATACTACAACCACTATGTAGGTCCTGATCAATATATATCCTCCCACTATACTACAACCACTATGTAGGTCCTGATCAATATATATCCCCCCACTATACTACAACCACTATGTAGGTCCTGATCAATAGATATCCTCCCACTATACTACAACCACGATGTGGATGTTACCATGTCAAGCCAGCTAGATACTAGACAGGGGAAATGGCTGTTAACATAATTTATACTAGACAGAGGATATGACTGTTACCATGATTTATACAAGACAGAGGAAGTGACTGTTACCATGATTTATACTAGACAGAGGATAAAGCTGTTACCATGATTTATACTAGACAGAGGATAAAGCTGTTACCATGATTTATACTAGACAGAGGATATAGCTGTTACCATGCTTTATCCTAGACAGAGGAAGTGACTGTTACCATGCTTTATCCTAGACAGAGGAAGTGACTGTTACCATGCTTTTTACTAGACAGAGGAAGTGACTGTTACCATGATTTATACTAGACAGAGGAAGTGACTGTTACCATGCTTTATCCTAGACAGAGGAAGTGACTGTTACCATGCTTTATCCTAGACAGAGGAAGTGACTGTTACCATGCTTTTTACTAGACAGAGGAAGTGACTGTTACCATGATTTATACTAGACAGAGGAAGTGACTGTTACCATGATTTATACTAGACAGACTCCCACCCAAATGACATAACATCCTATCACGAACCACAAAATGGAAATATGAAAAACATGAATTAAAGAATATGACACAGCCTACAACTGAAATATAATGATTAGACTGTAAATGTCAAATACAATGATTTAGACAACAACACATTTTAATTACAGACAATTACTAAGCCAAATGATTTATATATCTTCTGTGAAAATAAAGTTAGGCCACTGAAGACTAAGCGTTAATGAATTACCACGGTGTAAATGAAAGTGATATGGATTACAGCAACTGTGTGAAGCGCAATTTATATATCTTTATAAAACAAAGCACTTTGTATCTGTTTCTATGGTTACGATATCGACTTCCAAACAATAGGAAGTGACCCTCCATACCACATTTATTTCCAATTCAGACATAGTCTTTCAGTACAACAGGCCTTGTCGTCCTGTCAGAACATATAAACCACCAGCCCAGCCACGAACACAACAAAACCATGTTTATAACCACACAACATAGAACACGTTACTATAAACTACCAGCCCAACCACGAACACAACAAAACCATGTTTATAACCTCATTTGGTTCAACTTTTAAATAACTTTATTAGAATATGATAGAATATGATATTCAAAATACAATACAATCGCAATTTACTTTCAAATGTTATGTAGCCTACAGTTCAATCATTTTTCCCTCGAACCTCTTGATAAGAAATTACATTTTTTTTTATTAGGACAAATAAAATAGTGAATGAATTTCCATGAATTGGAAAGTAAAAATGTATCCTACACCAGAATGTTACCATGTAAACAACATGTAGGCTAGGCTACATTGCCATAGTAGATTTTCCGTGGTTAACAAGGAGATGAAATACCTTATTTCAGTTGTACAGAATGATTGTCAAATAGATCAATTGCCCTCCTGACTGGAGCTAGCTGTGGTCTAAGGCTCTGCATCTCAGTGCTAGCTGTGGTCTAAGGCTCTGCGTCTCAGTGCTAGCTGTGGTCTAAGGCTCTGCATCTCAGTGCTAGCTGTGGTCTAAGGCTCTGCATCTCAGTGCTAGCTGTGGTCTAAGGCTCTGCGTCTCAGTGCTAGCTGTGGTCTAAGGCTCTGCATCTCAGTGCTAGCTGTGGTCTAAGGCTCTGCGTCTCAGTGCTAGTTGTGGTCTAAGGCTCTGCGTCTCAGTGCTAGCTGTGGTCTAAGGCTCTGCGTCTCAGTGCTAGCTGTGGTCTAAGGCTCTGCGTCTCAGTGCTAGCTGTGGTCTAAGGCTCTGCATCTCAGTGCTAGCTGTGGTCTGAGGCTCTGCATCTCAGTGCTAGCTGTGGTCTAAGGCTCTGCATCTCAGTGCTAGCTGTGGTCTAAGGCTCTGCGTCTCAGTGCTAGCTGTGGTCTAAGGCTCTGCGTCTCAGTGCTAGCTGTGGTCTAAGGCTCTGCGTCTCAGTGCTAGATGTGGTTTAAGGCTCTGCGTCTCAGTGCTAGCTGTGGTCTAAGGCTCTGCTTCTCAGTGCTAGCTGTGGTCTAAGGCTCTGCATCTCAGTGCTAGCTGTGGTCTAAGGCTCTGCATCTCAGTGCTCGTTGTGGTCTAAGACTCTGCATTTCAGTGCTAGCTGTGGTTTAAGGCTCTGCATCTCAGTGCTAGCTGTGGTCTAAGGCTCTGCATCTCAGTGCTAGCTGTGGTCTAAGGCTCTGCATCTCAGTGCTAGCTGTGGTCTGAGGCTCTGCATCTCAGTGCTAGCTGTGGTCTAAGGCTCTGCATCTCAGTGCTAGCTGTGGTCTAAGGCTCTGCGTCTCAGTGCTAGCTGTGGTCTAAGGCTCTGCGTCTCAGTGCTAGCTGTGGTCTAAGGCTCTGCGTCTCAGTGCTAGATGTGGTCTAAGGCTCTGCGTCTCAGTGCTAGCTGTGGTCTAAGGCTCTGCGTCTCAGTGCTAGCTGTGGTCTAAGGCTCTGCGTCTCAGTGCTAGCTGTGGTCTAAGGCTCTGCATCTCAGTGCTAGCTGTGGTCTAAGGCTCTGCATCTCAGTGCTAGCTGTGGTCTAAGGCTCTGCGTCTCAGTGCTAGCTGTGGTCTAAGGCTCTGCGTCTCAGTGCTAGCTGTGGTCTAAGGCTCTGCGTCTCAGTGCTAGCTGTGGTCTAAGGCTCTGCGTCTCAGTGCTAGCTGTGGTCTAAGGCTCTGCGTCTCAGTGCTAGATGTGGTCTAAGGCTCTGCGTCTCAGTGCTAGCTGTGGTCTAAGGCTCTGCGTCTCAGTGCTAGCTGTGGTCTAAGGCTCTGCATCTCAGTGCTCGTTGTGGTCTAAGACTCTGCATTTCAGTGCTAGCTGTGGTCTGAGGCTCTGCATCTCAGTGCTAGCTGTGGTCTGAGGCTCTGCGTCTCAGTGCTAGCTGTGGTCTAAGGCTCTGCGTCTCAGTGCTAGCTGTGGTCTAAGGCTCTGCGTCTCAGTGCTAGCTGTGGTCTAAGGCTCTGCGTCTCAGTGCTAGATGTGGTCTAAGGCTCTGCGTCTCAGTGCTAGCTGTGGTCTAAGGCTCTGCGTCTCAGTGCTAGCTGTGGTCTAAGGCTCTGCGTCTCAGTGCTAGTTGTGGTCTAAGGCTCTGCATCTCAGTGCTAGCTGTGGTCTAAGGCTCTGCGTCTCAGTGCTAGCTGTGGTCTAAGGCTCTGCGTCTCAGTGCTAGCTGTGGTCTAAGGCTCTGCGTCTCAGTGCTAGCTGTGGTCTAAGGCTCTGCGTCTCAGTGCTAGCTGTGGTCTAAGGCTCTGCGTCTCAGTGCTAGATGTGGTCTAAGGCTCTGCGTCTCAGTGCTAGCTGTGGTCTAAGGCTCTGCATCTCAGTGCTAGCTGTGGTCTAAGGCTCTGCACCTCAGTGCTAGCTGTGGTCTAAGGCTCATTTATAATGATGTGTGTGTGTGTGTGTGTGTGTGTGTGTGTGTGTGTGTGTGTGTGTGTGTGTGTGTGTGTGTGTGTGTGTGTGTGTGTGTGTGTGTGTGTCGTGTGTGTGTCGCGTGTGTCGCACGCACAGGTTTTGTCTCTCTGAGACGAGTTGTCCTCAGGAAGACCACTTTCCGCCCAATCTGTGTGTGAAGGTGAACGGGAAGCCATGCAACCTCCCGGTAAGAAACACAACTCCACACACTGTGCAGTACTGTTAGTTACACACTGTACAGTACTGCTAGTTACACACTGTACAGTACTGCTAGTTACACACTGTACAGTACTGCTAGTTGCACACTGTACAGTACTGCTAGTTACACACTGTACAGTACTGCTAGTTACACACTGTACAGTACTGATAGTTACACACTGTACAGTACTGCTAGTTACACACTATACAGTACTGTTAGTTACACACTGTACAGTACTGCTAGTTACACACTGTACAGTACTGCTAGTTACACACTGTACAGTACTGTTAGTTACTGCTAATTACACACTGTACAGTACTGTTAGTTACTGCTAATTACACACTGTACAGTACTGCTAGTTACACACTGTACAGTACTGTTAGTTACTGCTAATTACACACTGTACAGTACTGCTAGTTACACACTGTACAGTACTGCTAGTTACACACTGTACAGTACTGCTAGTTACACACTGTACAGTACTGCTAGTTACACACTGTACAGTACAGCTAGTTACACACTGTACAGTACTGCTAGTTACACACTGTACAGTACTGTTAGTTACTGCTAATTACACACTGTACAGTACTGCTAGTTACACACTGTACAGTACTGTTAGTTACTGCTAATTACACACTGTACAGTACTGCTAGTTACACACTGTACAGTACTGCTAGTTACACACTGTACAGTACTGCTAGTTACACACTGTACAGTACTGCTAGTTACACACTGTACAGTACAGCTAGTTACACACTGTACAGTACTGCTAGTTACACACTGTACAGTACTGTTAGTTACTGCTAATTACACACTGTACAGTACTGCTAGTTACACACTGTACAGTACTGTTAGTTACTGCTAATTACACACTGTACAGTACTGCTAGTTACACACTGTACAGTACTGTTAGTTACACACTCTACAGTACTGTTAGTTACACACTGTACAGTACTGCTAGTTACACACTGTACAGTACTGCTAATTACACACTGTACAGTACTGTTAGTTACTGCTAATTACACACTGTACAGTACTGCTAGTTACACACTGTACAGTACTGCTAGTTACACACTGTACAGTACTGCTAGTTACACACTATACAGTACTGCTAGTTACACACTGTACAGTACTGCTAGTTACACACTGTACAGTACTGTTAGTTACTGCTAATTACACACTGTACAGTACTGCTAGTTACACACTGTACAGTACTGTTAGTTACTGCTAATTACACACGGTACAGTACTGCTAGTTACACACTGTACAGTACTGCTAGTTACACACTGTACAGTACTGCTAGTTACACACTGTACAGTACTGCTAGTTACACACTATACAGTACTGCTAGTTACACACTGTACAGTACTGCTAATTACACACTGTACAGTACTGCTAGTTACACACTGTACAGTACTGTTGGTTACACACTGTACAGTACTGTTGGTTACACACTACAGTACTGCTGGTTACACACTGTACAGTACTGTTAGTTACACACTGTACAGTATTGTTAGTTACACTGTACAGTATTGTTAGTTACACTGTACAGTACTGCTAGTTACACACTGTACAGTACTGCTAGTTACACACTGTACAGTACTGCTAGTTACACACTGTACGGTACTGCTAGTTACACACTGTACGGTACTGCTAGTTACACACTGTACAGTACTGCTAGTTACTGCTAGTTACACACTGTACAGTGCTGCTAGTTACACACTGTACAGTGCTGTTAGTTACTGTTAATTACACACTGTACAGTACTGTTAATTACACACTGTACAGTACTGCTAGTTACACACTGTACAGTACTGTTATTTACTGCTAATTACACACTGTACAGTACTGCTGGTTACACACTGTACAGTACTGCTGGTTACACACTGTACAGTACTGCTGGTTACACACTGTACAGTACTACTGGTTACACACTGTACAGTACTGCTGGTTACACACTGTACAGTACTGCTAGTTACACACTGTACAGTCATGTTAGTTACACACTGTACAGTACTGCTAGTTACTGCTAATTACACACTGTACAGTACTGCTGGTTACACACTGTACAGTACTGTTAGTTACTGCTAAATACACACTGTACAGTACTGCTAGTTACACACTGTACAGTACTGTTAGTTACTGCTAGTTACACACTGTACAGTACTGTTAGTTACTGCTAGTTACACATTGTACAGTACTGTTAGTTACTGCTAGTTACACACTGTACAGTACTGTTAGTTACTGCTAGTTACACACTGTACAGTACTGTTAGTTACTGCTAGTTACACACTGTACAGTACTGTTAGTTACTGCTAGTTACACACTGTACATTACTGCTAGTTACTGCTAGTTACACACTGTACAGTACTGCTAGTTGCTGTTAGTTACACACTGTACAGTACTGCTAGTTACACACTGTACAGTACTGTTAGTTACACTGTACAGTACTGCTAGTTACACACTGTACAGTACTGCTAGTTACACACTGTACAGTACTGCTAGTTACACACTGTACAGTACTGCTAATTACACACTGTACAGTACTGTTAGTTACTGCTAATTGCACACTGTACAGTACTGCTAGTTACACACTGTACAGTACTGTTAGTTACTGCTAATTACACACTGTACAGTACTGCTAATTACACACTGTACAGTACTGCTAGTTACACACTGTACAGTACTGTTAGTTACTGCTAATTACACACGGTACATTACTGCTAGTTACACACTGTACAGTACTGCTAGTTACACACTGTACAGTACTGCTAGTTACACACTGTACAGTACTGCTAATTACACACTGTACAGTACTGCTAGTTACACACTGTACAGTACTGCTAGTTACACACTGTACAGTACTGCTAGTTACACACTGTACAGTACTGCTAATTACACACTGTACAGTACTGCTAGTTACACACTGTACAGTAGTGTTGGTTACACACTGTACAGTACTGTTGGTTACACACTACAGTACTGCTGGTTACACACTGTACAGTACTGTTAGTTACACTGTACAGTACTGCTAGTTACACACTGTACAGTACTGCTAGTTACACCCTGTACAGTACTGCTAGTTAAACACTGTACAGTACTGCTAATTGCACACTTTACAGTACTGCTAGTTACACACTGTACAGTACTGTTAGTTACTGCTAATTACACACTGTACAGTACTGTTAGTTACACACTGTACAGTACTTTTAGTTACACACTGTACAGTACGGCTAGTTACACACTGTACAGTACTGCTAGTTACACACTGTACAGTACTGTTAGTTACTGCTAATTACACACTGTACAGTACTGCTAGTTACACACTGTACAGTACTGTTAGTTACTGCTAATTACACACGGTACAGTACTGCTAGTTACACACTGTACGGTACTGCTAGTTACACACTGTACGGTACTGCTAGTTACACACTGTACAGTACTGCTAGTTACTGCTAGTTACACACTGTACAGTACTGCTAGTTACACACTGTACAGTACTGTTAGTTACTGCTAATTACACACTGTACAGTACTGCTGGTTACACACTGTACAGTACTGCTGGTTACACACTGTACAGTACTGCTGGTTACACACTGTACAGTCCTGTTAGTTACACACTGTACAGTACTGCTAGTTACTGCTAATTACACACTGTACAGTACTGCTGGTTACACACTGTACAGTACTGTTAGTTACTGCTAAATACACACTGTACAGTACTGCTAGTTACACACTGTACAGTACTGTTAGTTACTGCTAGTTACTGTCTCTCTCCCTCCCTCTCTCTATCCCTCTCTCCCCACCTCTCAGGGTTATCTTCCTCCAACGAAAAACGGTGTGGAGCCGAAGCGCCCCAGCCGGCCCATCAACATTACCTCAGTGGTCAGACTATCCACCACAGTCCCCAACACCATCGTGGTGTCTTGGACCTCAGAGGTTGGAAGGGTAAGATATGATAAGATGATACATTTAAAATTCTCTTAATTTGATTGTTGTCTATCTTAATTGTAAACATTTCTAGAAAGCGTTTAGTTTCTTTCTGACCTTTTTATTATTTTTTTGTTGTATTTTTATATATTTGTATTTTATTTAATGTTTTAAATGTTTTTATTTGTTTATTATTGCCCCCTTTTCTACCCAAATTCCTGGTATCCAATTGGTAGTTAGTCTTGTCCCATCGTTGCAACTCCCATACGGACTCGGGAGAGGTGAAAGGTCGAGAGCCACGCGTCCTCCGAAACACGACCCCGCCTAGCCGCACTGCTTCTTGACACATTGTTCGCTTACCCCGGAAGCCAGCCGCACCGATGTGTCGGAGGAAACATCGTGCACCTGGCGACCGTGTCAGTGTGCACTCCCCCCGGCCCGCCACAGGAGTCGCTAGAGCGCGATAGGACAAGGACATGCCGGCCGGCCAAACCCTCCCCTAACCTGGGCCAATTGTGCACCGCCTCATGGGTCTCCCGGTCGTGGACGGCCCGGGATCGAACCCGGGTTTATAGTGGTGCCTCAAGCACTGCGATACAGATGTCTTTAGACGTCTGCGCCACTCGGGAGGCCAATTTATTTGATGCTTTAAGCACTTAGACTTTACTCTTGTAAGAAATGCTCTGTATAAATAATGTTTTGGTTTGGTAAGAACAGTGGGGCAAAAACACATGAATAAAAGTGCAGTGATCCGGATGAAAAAGAGAGTGATTTTAACAACCCTACAGCACCTTCTGTGTTTTCAGAGCTACTCTATGGCGGTGTACCTGGTCAAGCAGCAGTCGTCCACAGTACTGTTGCAGAGACTACGGTCCAAAGGCATCAGGAACCCAGACCATTCCAGAGCACTCAGTAAGGGTTGCCAGGACGACACACTATTTACACTGTTAGCACTGTTAGCATGCTAGGTTAAATGTATGGATCTATGGATCTGGCTGAACGGGTCCATGACACACGTGTATCTAGCTACATGTTTAGTTCTGGCCTGTTGAAACCAGGCGTCTCGTTCTGTATTGTCATGGCGCTCTGTACTATATTCCATGTGAAGTGT
This sequence comes from Oncorhynchus clarkii lewisi, assembly GCF_045791955.1. Taxonomy (NCBI): domain Eukaryota; kingdom Metazoa; phylum Chordata; class Actinopteri; order Salmoniformes; family Salmonidae; genus Oncorhynchus; species Oncorhynchus clarkii. Next base: position 83,839,996 of record NC_092152.1, on the reverse strand, counting down.
TCATGTACTGTAGAGGGTTGTGCAGGTCTTGTATAGGTGGTCATGATTGCTGCTTCTTCTTCATGCTGTTCTCTGTCCCCCTGCAGTCAAAGAGAAGCTAACTGCAGATCCAGACAGTGAAATCGCCACCACCAGCCTGCGTGTGTCGCTGCTCTGTCCGGTAAACACACACACTCTGTCTTAATACCCCTATTACTGTGCTTTACTGTGTGTGTCCCGACTTGTCTCAATACCCCTATCACCGTTTAACTACTGTGTGTGTGCGTGTGTGTGTGTGTGTGTGTGTGTGTGTGTGTGTGTGTGTGTGCAGCTGGGGAAGATGCGTCTGATGATCCCGTGCCGGGCGCTGACGTGTTCCCACCTGCAGTGTTTTGACGCTACGCTGTACATCCAGATGAATGAGAAGAAACCCACCTGGGTTTGTCCCGTCTGTGATAAGAAAGCCCCCTACGAACATCTCATCATTGACGGGTGAGACCCACAAGCCTGTACCAGCTCTTAGTGTCTCTATTTAATACAGAACATAGTGGTCCTACAGGCCTTTCAGAAAGGATTCAAGCCCCTTCACTTATTCCACATGTTGTTGTGTTACAGCCTGAATTTAAATGGATTTACATTATTTTTTTTAATTGTCACTAGTCTACACACAATACCCCATAATGTCAAAGTGGAAGTATGTTTTTTGAAATTTGTAGTAATTAATAAAAAATGAAAAGCTGAAATGTCTTGAGTCAATAAATATTCAACCCCTTTGTTATGGCAAGCCTAAATAAGTTCAGGAGTAAAAATGTGCCACATAATAAGTTGTGTGGACTCAATAATAGTGTTTAACATGAATGACTACCTCATCTCTGTACACCACACATACAATTATCTGTAAGGTCCCTCAGTCGAGCAGTGAATTTCAAATACAGATTCAACCACAAAGACTAGAGAGGTTTTCCAATGCCTGGCAGAGAAGGACACCTATAGGTAGATTGGTAAAAAATAAATAAAATAAAAAAGCAGACATTGAATATCCCTTTGAGCGTGGAAAAGTTAGTAATTACACTTTGGATGGTGTATCAATACACCCAGTCACTACAGAGGTACAGGTGTCCTTCCTAACTCAGTTGCCGGAGAGGAAGGAAACAGCTCACGGATTTCACCATGAGACCAATGGTGACTATAAAACAGTTACAGAGTTGAATGGCTGTGGTTGGAGAAAACAACATTGTAGGTACGCAACAATACTAACCTAAATGACAGTGAAATGAAGGAAGTCTGTACAGAATTAAAATATTCTGTTTGCAACACGGGACTAAAGTAATAATACAAACAATGTTGCAAAGCAATTATATTTTTGTCCTGAATACAAAGTTTTATGTTTGGGGCAAATTCAATACAACACATTACTGAGTACCACTCTCCATATTTTCAAGCATAGTGGTGGTTGCATCATGTTATGGGTATGCTTGTAATCGTTAAGGACTGGGGGAGTATTTCAGGATAAAAAATAAACTGAATGGAGCTAAACACAGGAACAATCCTAGAGGAAATCCAGGTTGTCTGCTTTCCACCAGAGATGAATTCACATTTCAGTAGGACAAAAACACAAGGCCAAATCTACACTGGAGTTGCTTAACAAGAAGACAGTGAATGTTCATGAGTGGCCTAGTTACAGTTTTGACTTAAATCTACTTGAAAATCTATGGCAAGACCTGAAAATGGTTGTCTAGCAATGATCAAAAACCAATTGACAGAGCTTGAAGAATTTTGAAAGGAATAATGGAGAAATGTTGCACAATCCAGGTGTGGAAATCTCAGAGACTTACCCAGAAACACTCTACTGTAATCACTGCCAAAGGAGCTCCTGCAAAGTATTGACTCAGGGGTGTGAATACTTATGTAAGTGAGATATTTCTGTATTTCATTTTCAATAAATGTGCAAAAATGTATAAAAACATGTTTTCACTTTGTCATTATGGGGTGTTGTGATGTCATTATGGGGTGTTGTGATGTCATTATGGGGTATTGTGATGTCATTATGGGGTATTGTGATGTCATTATAGGGTATTGTGTGTGTGTGTATGGGTGAGGGGGGGGGGGGGGGTCTATTTAATCCATTTTGAATTCAGGCTGTAACACAACAAAATGTGGAATAAGTCAAGGGGTATGAATACTTTCTGAAGGCACTGTGTATACTGTATGTATACTGTATACATCTATGTTATTATACCGTATCACAGAAACTTGCGGCGGAGTCTGCCCCGACAATTTTGTGCAGATTTTCTTAATTTTAGGCTGGAAAGAAGCACATCATCCGGGAACGTGCCACTGGCCACTGTATATTCCTCTGGGTTTAGTTTCTTTATTTTCTGTGCCCAGTTTCAGACTTTAATGGTCACATCAGACCTGATGGGTTGAAAATGTGTAGCCCAACAAGTCTTTACATGGCTCCAGTTGCAACCAACTGCACAAATTCAATATTCACCCATAGGGTGACATTTTGGGTGAGCAGTGATCAAAATAAACAGGAAGTTGAGAATAGTTGATTAGCAGCATGAATTTGTGCTTAGCTGGGGGGTTGTTGAGTTGAACGGTCTGTGGTTGTGTTCTTCAAACATGAAATGGTATTGAATCCAGATAGTCACATCCAACCATAGGACGGGATTCCGCTAGTTGACCTACAGTATGTACAAAAACAACCTTCTCAGTTATACTGTATACAGGTCCACTCTATTCAGTTATACTGTATACAAGTCCACTCTATTCAGTTATATTGTATACAAGTCCACTCTATTCAGTTATATTGTATACAAGTCCACTCTATTCAGTTATACTGCATACAAGTCCACTCTATTCAGTTATACTGCATACAAGTCCACTCTATTCAGTTATACTGTATACAAGTCCACTCTATTCAGTTATACTGCATACAAGTCCACTCTATTCAGTTATACTGTATACAAGTCCACTCTATTCAGTTATACTGTATACAAGTCCACTCTATTCAGTTATACTGTATACAAGTCCACTCTATTCAGTTATACTGCATACAAGTCCACTCTATTCAGTTATACTGTATACAAGTCCACTCTATTCAGTTATACTGTATACAAGTCCACTCTATTCAGTTATACTGCATACAAGTCCACTCTATTCATTCCTACATGAGAGATTCAGATGGTCTTTTCTATTTTATACAATCTGTAGTGTATAGATATATTTACACACACCAAGTAAACAACGTGAATAACACTGTACACACAATGACTGTAACACAACGTGAATAACACTGTACACACAATGACTGTAACACAACGTGAATAACACTGTACACACAATGACTGTAACACAACGTGAATAACACCATACACACAATGACTGTAACACAACGTGAATAACACTGTACACACAATGACTGTAACACAACGTGAATAACACTGTACACACAATGACTGTAACACAACGTGAATAACACCATACACACAATGACTGTAACACAACGTGAATAACACTGTACACACAATGACCGCAACACAACGTGAAGACATTGCATGTACAGTATACCTTCACACTGTTGTTTCTGTGTGTCTGTCTTGTCCAGGTTGTTTATGGAGATCCTGAACAGCTGTGTAGACTGTGATGAGATCCAGTTTAAGGAGGATGGCTACTGGGCCCCCATGAGGACAAAGAAGGAAGTACAGGAGGTCTCGTCAGCCTCCTACAGACTGGAAGGTGAGAGAGGCGGTGTGTAAGGGCAGGCTTTTGGTCCAGCCCTGCAGCTTTTAACATACCTGATTCCACTACTCTGTTAGTTGGACCTTGATCTGTATCAGAATGTGTGTTAGAACAGTGCTGGAACAACAGGCTGCAAACCCAGTGTCTCTCGTTGTGTTAGATGATATTATTCTGGCTTGTTATCATTACCCTATATGTCTCATGACTATTCCACTGTGTTGCCACTTTCTCTAGGCTGGGGTGTGTAAATCACTGCAAAATAGGCTAGCTATATTGATTTGATTGTTTCCCGTGTCTCTCTCCCCCAGGCTTGCACCGGTCGGCGGTAGGGGAACAGAGGAGCTCGTCGTCCCACAACGGGGGCAGTAGTAGGATGAAGGTGGAGGTGATTGACCTGACCCTGGACAGCTCCTCAGAGGACGACAATGATGACCAACCACCCCTCAAGAGGCCCTGCCCCTCTCTGTCCCCCACCTCGCCTCCCATCGTCAACAAGGGGTGAGGCCCACCTCCACCAATACACCTCACACCAATCTCACCCCCCTCTCGCCTCCCTCACCCCTTTCACCTCTCCTTCCCCTCCCGCCCCTCTCTCCCCTCCCTCCCCTCTCATCCCTCATACCCATTTCGCACCTCTCACCCCTCTCTCATCTCTCGCACCTCTCACACACTTCTCACACACCTCTCACACCTCTGTGTGTGTTAATATTCTCTCGATCTCTCTCTCGCACCTCTCACACACCTCTGTGTGTGTTAATATTCTCTCTGTCTGTCTCTCTTTCTGTGCTGTGTGTGTGTGTTTGTTTGCAGAGTGTTGAACCTGCACCACCAGGTGTCCCCAGTGAGCCGGACCCCCAGCATGCCGTCTGTGGACACCAGCTACATCCCCCCTGTACCTCCCCTCATCCAGGACTACCGTCCCTACTACCACGCCCCAACCCAGCTCACAGGTAACACACTACCACGCCCCAACCCAGCTCACAGGTAACACATACACACTACCCTCCCTACTACCACGCCCCAACCCAGCTCACAAGTAACACACTACCACGCCCCAACCCAGCTCACAGGTAACATACTACCACGCCCCAACCAAGCTCACAGGTAACACACTACCACGCCCCAACCCAGCTCACAGGTAACACACTACCACGCCCCAACCCAGCTCACAGGTAACACACTACCACATCCCAACCCAGCTCACAGGTAACACACTACCACGCCCCAACCCAGCTCACAGATAACACACTACCACGCCCCAACCCAGCTCACAGGTAACACACTACCACATCCCAACCCAGCTCACAGGTAACACACTACCACGCTCCAACCCAGCTCACAGGTAACATACACTACCGTCCGTACTACCACGCCCCAACCCAGCTCACAGGTAACATACACACTACCACACCCCAACCCAGCTCACAGGTAACACACTACCACGCCCCAACCCAGCTCACAGGTAACATACACACTACCACGCCCCAACCCAGCTCACAGGTAACACACTACCACGCCCCAAATCAGCTCACAGGTAACACACTACCACGCCCCAAATCAGCTCACAGGTAACACACTACCACGCCCCAACCCAGCTCACAGGTAACACACTACCACGCCCCAACCCAGCTCACAGGTAACACACTACCACGCCCCAACCCAGCTCAGAGGTAACATACTACCACATCCCAACCCAGCTCACAGGTAACACACTACCACGCCCCAACCCAGCTCACAGGTAACACACTACCACGCCCCAAACCAGCTCACAGGTAACACACTACCACGCCCCAACCCAGCTCACAGGTAACACACTACCACGCCCCAAACCAGCTCACAGGTAACACACTACCACGCCCCAACCCAGCTCACAGGTAACACACTACCACGCCCCAACCCAGCTCACAGGTAACACACTACCACGCCCCAACCCAGCTCACAGGTAACACACTACCACGCCCCAACCCAGCTCACAGGTAACACACTACCACGCCCCAACCCAGCTCACAGGTAACACACTACCACGCCCCAAACCAGCTCACAGGTAACACACTACCACGCCCCAAACCAGCTCACAGGTAACACACTACCACGCCCCAACCCAGCTCACAGGTAACACACTACCACATCCCAACCCAGCTCACAGGTAACACACTACCACATCCCAACCCAGCTCACAGGTAACACACTACCACGCCCCAACCCAGCTCACAGGTAACACACTACCACATCCCAACCCAGCTCACAGGGAATACACTACCACGCCCCAACCCAGCTCACAGATAACACACTACCACGCCCCAACCCAGCTCACAGGTAACACACTACCACATCCCAACCCAGCTCACAGGTAACACACTACCACGCCCCAACCCAGCTCACAGGTAACATACACTACCGTCCGTACTACCATGCCCCAACCCAGCTCACAGGTAACATACACACTACCACACCCCAACCCAGCTCACAGGTAACACACTACCACGCCCCAACCCAGCTCACAGGTAACATACACACTACCACGCCCCAACCCAGCTCACAGGTAACACACTACCACGCCCCAAATCAGCTCACAGGTAACACACTACCACGCCCCAAATCAGCTCACAGGTAACACACTACCATGCCCCAAACCAGCTCACAGGTAACACACTACCACGCCCCAACCCAGCTCACAGGTAACACACTACCACGCCCCAACCCAGCTCACAGGTAACACACTACCACGCCCCAACCCAGCTCACAGGTAACATACTACCACGCCCCAAACCAGCTCACAGGTAACATACTACCACGCCCCAACCCAGCTCACAGGTAACACACTACCACGCCCCAACCCAGCTCACAGTTAACACACTACCACGCCCCAACCCAGCTCACAGGTAACACGCTACCACGCCCCAAACCAGCTCACAGGTAACATACACTACCGTCCGTACTACCACGCCCCAACCCAGCTCACAGGTAACACACTACCACGCCCCAAATCAGCTCACAGGTAACACACTACCACGCCCCAAATCAGCTCACAGGTAACACACTACCACGCCCCAAACCAGCTCACAGGTAACACACTACCACGCCCCAACCCAGCTCACAGGTAACACACTACCACGCCCCAACCCAGCTCACAGGTAACACACTACCACGCCCCAACCCAGCTCACAGGTAACATACTACCACGCCCCAAACCAGCTCACAGGTAACATACTACCACGCCCCAACCCAGCTCACAGGTAACACACTAACACGCCCCAACCCAGCTAACAGGTAACACACTACCACGCCCCAACCCAGCTCACAGGTAACACACTACCACGCCCCAACCCAGCTCACAGGTAACACACTACCACATCCCAACCCAGCTCACAGGTAACACACTACCACGCCCCAACCCAGCTCACAGGTAACATACACTACCGTCCGTACTACCACGCCCCAACCCAGCTCACAGGTAACATACACACTACCACACCCCAACCCAGCTCACAGGTAACACACTACCACTCCCCAACCCAGCTCACAGGTAACACACTACCACTCCCCAACCCAGCTCACAGGTAACATACACACTACCACGCCCCAACCCAGCTCACAGGTAACACACTACCACGCCCCAACCCAGCTCACAGGTAACACACTACCACGCCCCAAATCAGCTCACAGGTAACACACTACCACGCCCCAAATCAGCTCACAGGTAACACACTACCACGCCCCAAACCAGCTCACAGGTAACACACTACCACGCCCCAACCCAGCTCACAGGTAACACACTACCACGCCCCAACCCAGCTCACAGGTAACACACTACCACGCCCCAAACCAGCTCACAGGTAACACACTACCACGCCCCAACCCAGCTCACAAGTAACATACTACCACGCCCCAAACCAGCTCACAGGTAACACACTACCACGCCCCAACCCAGCTCACAGGTAACACACTACCACGCCCCAACCCAGCTCACAGGTAACATACTACCACGCCCCAAACCAGCTCACAGGTAACACACTACCACGCCCCAACCCAGCTCACAGGTAACATACTACCACGCCCCAAACCAGCTCACAAGTAACACATACACACTACCGTCCCTACTACCACGCCCCAACCCAGCTCACAGGTAACACACTACCACGCCCCAACCCAGCTCACAGGTAACACACTACCACGCCCCAACCCAGCTCACAGGTAACACACACACACAACCACACACATTACCACGCCCCAACCCAGCTCACAGGTAACACACTACCACGCCCCAACCCAGCTCACAGGTAACATACTACCACGCCCCAAACCAGCTCACAAGTAACACATACACACTACCGTCCCTACTACCACGCCCCAACCCAGCTCACAGGTAACACACTACCACGCCCCAACCCAGCTCACAGGTAACACACTACCACGCCCCAACCCAGCTCACAGGTAACACACACACACAACCACACACATTACCACGCCCCAAACCAGCTCACAGGTAACACACGCATACACAACCACACACATTACCACACACAACCATACACATTACCACGCCCCAAACCAGCTCACACAACCACACATACACAACCACACACACACATACACAACCACACACACACGCATACACAATCACACACACACCAACCTAGTACAACACACTGCCTGGACACATTTCTTCAGGAGTCTCCTCAGGGTCTGTGGAGACCAGTATGTCCCTGTTTACAGTAAACACTAACTTGTCTGAGTCAGTTGAACCTGTACTGATCATGGTTCATTGTGAATAAAATGAATGACTGTATGTTGTGTTTGGTCCATTGTTTTATTCACAGATCTGAATTTCTTCTCCTTTCTACAAGGGGACAACCATCAGGTATGTTTTAGATGGAACCCCCCCTGTAGGCCTCCTGAAGTCAACACTATAGCCTCTAAAAATGTCCCCAGAACTTGGGTTTGGTAACAAGATGAATATAAGTGAATGTACCTGTTTGTCCTCCTCTGAAGCATTACAACATGGTGATGGCCGCCGCCGCCGCCGCCTCGGCCTCAGACGACCACGAGCTCCTCCTCAACCACTTCCGTCCCTACACCACCTCTTCCTCGTCCTCCTCCCAGCTGTTTCTGGACCAATCTGGGGCGCCCTCCTCTGGCTCGCTGGCGCCCGTCAACGGTGGTGATGGTGGAGGAAACAGCAGCGGTGGCAGCAGCAGTAGCCTAGTGTCCTCTAGCAGTCTGAGAGACACTCACAGCACACACTCCACACACTCTCACACACACCCCACGCACTCACACACACACCCCACGCACTCACACACACACCCCGGCGTAGGAGGTCGGTCCAGTGCTGATGTGACGGCGGCCGCAGCCCTCTACGGGGCCGTCCCCGACGTGATCTCACTAGACTGACGATTTTGTTTTCGGCGACCAGCGACTGACTCCGAAACAGAGGGTTTGTTGGTTGTTTAATGGAGGATGCAGTCATGACTACTAAACTGACGCAGAAACAGTTTAACGGTCCCACCCAGTCTACAGCTCTGGTTTTGAGTTGTGTCGTTAAGGCTGACTCCAGAACAGTGGAATACCTGTCTGTGGCGGAGCCGGTCCCGAGGTGTCGTTTGACTGGGCTGACCCAGGAACAGTTATAAAGTCACACCCCACAGATGGTTGGGATTGGCACCTAGTGTTGCTAGACTGACTCCAGAACAGTTACCGGTTGGTAGCTGGCTCCCTGACGACATTCCACTAGACTAACTCCAGAACAGTTACCGGTTGGTAGCTGGCTCCCTGACGACATTCCACTAGACTAACTCCAGAACAGTTACCGGTTGGTAGCTGGCTCCCTGACGACATTCCACTAGACTAACTCCAGAACAGTTACCGGTTGGTAGCTGGCTCCCTGACGACATTCCACTAGACTGATATCAGAGAGGTCTATGGGTTTCATCTCTGACGTCGACAGACTGGACCTAGATCAGCTCCCTGCCGGTACCTACCAGAAACGCTAGCCGTGCAAAAACGGAGGAAGGCTCTTTTTTTTTTTTTTTACGAAAAGAGTAACGCTGTGTACAGAGAACAAAAAGTCTATTTTCTCTTTTTACTTTTGTATATTAATTAATTGAAGAATGTTTCTGTCCCGTAAGTAACTTCAGTTGCTATTTTGAAGTGGAGACTGAAGATGTATCCACACAGCGATACATACGTTTCCCCTCGATAAAATGAACTTTAATATCTCATTACGTTTCTTTGGTTTTTATCCTGTTAGATCTGATGGGGATTTTCCTCACACATTCATGGCATTACCTCTTGACATTTTCAACTCTCTCTACTCTTCATTTTGAAATCACAGTTGAATTTGTTCTCCAAGACAATATCTTTTCCTTGGTTGACTTGTTTGTTACTGTATAATTTGTTTTGCTATTCTGCGTTCTAAGTTATATGTCAGATATATGAATAAGTCTCTCTGGATAAGTGGATCTGCTAAATGACGTGAACTTCAGCTTGATACTGTGGGGAGTGTATAGCTAGGTGGGTGATATTAGACATTTCTGATTTTCGTCCCTGTTAAAGGGCCAGTGCCGTCAGAATTCTGTTTCCAGGTGTTTTTATCATAGTGCACAACGGCTGATGAAAAAAAAACGTAAATCAGTTTTATTTCCTGATAGTTGCTGGATGAAAATAATCTACACAGGACCTTGTAATCAGCAGGTTTGTTTGGGCGGGAATTTCGGCTTTACATGGTGACATCACGATGTGGTAAATTTGTTGCTAGACCAATAGCAAAGAGACTTCCAAACCCTCTCTGCCAATAACAGCTCGTGTTCAGTTCCCCCCCTTTACATGGTGACATCACCATGTGGTAAATTTGTTGCTAGACCAATAGCAAAGAGACTTCCAAACCCTCTCTGCTAATAACAGCTCGTGTTCAGTTCCCCCCCTTTACATGGTGACATCACCATGTGGTAAATTTGTTGCTAGACCAATAGCAAAGAGACTTCCAAACCCTCTCTGCCAATAACAGCTCGTGTTCAGTTCCCCCCCTTTACATGGTGACATCACCATGTGGTAAATTTGTTGCTAGACCAATAGCAAAGAGACTTCCAAACCCTCTCTGCCAATAACAGCTCGTGTTCAGTTCCCCCCCTTTACATGGTGACATCACCATGTGGTAAATTTGTTGCTAGACCAATAGCAAAGAGACTTCCAAACCCTCTCTGCCAATAACAGCTCGTGTTCAGTTCCCCCCCTTTACATGGTGACATCACCATGTGGTAAATTTGTTGCTAGACCAATAGCAAAGAGACGTCCAAACCTCTCTGCCAATAACAGCTCGTGTTCAGTTCCCCCCCTTTACACGGTGACGTCACCATGTGGTAAATTTGTTGCTAGACCAATAGCAAAGAGACTTCCAAACCCTCTCTGCCAATAACAGCTCGTGTTCAGTTCCCCCCCTTTACACGGTGACGTCACCATGTGGTAAATTTGTTGCTAGACCAATAGCAAAGAGACTTCCAAACCCTCTCTGCCAATAACAGCTCGTGTTCAGTTTCCCCCCTTCCCACTCAGACCACTCCCGGACCAGTCTCGGCTAAATTCTTGCTTTAGAGCGGGTTTTTTTCTTCCTAAAAAGCCATTTTTGCCCATTTTTATGGACATCTATTACAGTAAGGTGCTTCATGTTACCTAGAAATGATTTGATATCGATATATAAACGGCTGCATTGGGCCTTTCATTCCCCCCCCCTTCAATTGACCATCTGTCCAGTCATTATCATTATGCACAACATTTCAATTTGACAACATTTTAGCAGAAAATGTGTTCACATTTGTATGGTTATTAAAACTACTGTAGACACAGAATGCCTATTTAAGTTGAGAAATACTCCACAGTAATTTCATGCTTTTATTTGAAACCTCGTTATATTCTGTTGGTTTTGCTTTGGTTTTGTTTATTCAACCACATTTGTCACCTTTTGCACAAAACCAAAAATGAACTCAACCCACACAGAGTGCATGTGTATCTGGGCGCTACATTGCTTTCAGTCAAGTATCCTCCACCTATCACACACTCTTCCTCTCTGTTTTCACCTGGTTGTTTGTGAGACACTCCAGCTAAAGTCATAGCAGAGAGGAGTACCCCGTAGAGGCGGAGGGGAGTACCCCGTAGAGGCGGAGGGGAGTACCCCGTAGAGGCGGAGGGGAGTACCCCGTAGAGGCGGAGGGGAGTACCCCGTAGAGGCGGAGGGGAGTACCCCGTAGAGGCGGAGGGGAGTACCCCCGTAGAGGTGGAGGGGTGTATCCCCGTAGAGGCGGAGGGGAGTGAGTACCCCGTAGAGATAAAGACAGACATATCTGCTGTGTTATAAATGCTATGGGGATATTGCGAATATGAGAGGCAGTTTCCATCGAACTCAACTGTGAGCAAAAGTTTTGAGAATGACACAAATATTAATTTTCACAAAGTCTGCCGCCTCGGTTTGTATGATGGCAATTTGCATATACTCCAGAATGTTATGAAGAGTGATCAGATGAATTGCAATTAATTTCAAAGTCCCTCTTTACCATGCAAATTAACTGAATCCCCCAAAAAAAACATTTCCGCTGCATTTCAGCCCTGACACAAAAGGACCAGCTGACATCATGTCAGTGATTCTCTCATTAACACAGGTCTGAGTGTTGACGAGGACAAGGCTGGAGATCACTCTGTCATGCTGATTGAGTTCGAATAACAGACTGGAAACTTCAAAAAGAGGTTGGTGCTTGGAATCATTGTTCTTCCTCTGTCAACCATGGTTACCTGCAAGGAAACACGTGCTGTCATCATTGCTTTGCACAAAAAGGGCTTCACAGGCAAGGATATTGCTGCAAGTAAGATTGCACCTAAATCAACCATTTATCGGGATCAACTAGAACTTCAAGGAGAGCGGTTCAATTGTTGTGAAGAAGGCTTCAGGGCGCCCAAGAAATTCCAGCAAGCGCCAGGAACGTCTCCTAAAGTTGATTCAGCTGCGGGATCGGGGCACCACCAGTAGAGCTTGCTCAGGAATGGCAGCAGGCAGGTCCATCTGCACGCACAGTGAGGCGAAGACTTTTGGAGGATGGCCTGGTGTCAAGAAGGGCAGCAAAGAAGCCACTTTTCTCCAGGAAAAACATCAGGGACAGACTGATATTCTGCAGAAGGTACATGGATTGGACTGCTGAGGACTGGGGTAAAGTCATTTTCTCTGATGAATCCCCTTTCCGATTGTTTGGGGCATCGGGAAAAAAGCTTGTCCGGAGAAGACAAGATGAGCACTACCATCAGTCCTGTGTCATGCCAACAGTAAAGCATCCTGAGACCATTCATGTGTGGGGTTGCTTCTCAGCCAAGGGAGTGGGCTCACTCACAATTTTGCCTAAGAAAACAGCCATGAATAAAGAATGGTACCAACACATCCTCCGAGAGCAACTTCTCCCAACCATCCAGGAACCGTTTGGCGAAGAACAATGCCTTTTCCAGCATGATGGAGCACCTTGCCATAAGGCAAAAGTGATAACTAAGGGGCTCGGGGAACAAAACATCGATATTTTGGGTCCATGGCCAGGAAACTCCCCAGACCTTAATCCCATTGAGAATTTGTGGTCAATCCTCAAGAGGCGTGTGGACAAACAAAAACCCACAAATTCTGACCAACTCCAAGCATTAATTATGCAAGAATGGGCTGCCATCAGTCAGGATGTGGCCCAGAAGTGAATTGACAGCATGACATGTAATTGTCAATAAAAGCCTTTGACACTTATGAAATGCTTGTAATTATACTTCAGTATTCCATAGTAACATCTGACAAAAATATCTAAAGACACTGAAGCAGCAAACTTTGTGGAAATGAATATTTGTGTCATTGTCATTGACTCAGTCAGAATGTGACATGGTGAAATGGTGCTTCGAGTGATAGACAATATAGAGCCGGAATACAGACAGAGGACTTTACACAGTGAACATGTAACTATAATAGAATGAGTGAATTACCAGTCAGGATATAAAGGTATAGAAACTAAGCGCAGACTCAACAGTCACTGCTGGTTAAATATACAGGAGACTCTATAGTCATTGGAACTCAACAACTGCCATGTAAAGCTCTTTCAGAAGACATTAAAGAATGTGTCGGGATCGAAACAATGACAGCAATGTTTGTCACTTTTTCCTGCTGAATCAGTTTTCCGCCAACATAGACAATGTGAAAGTAAAATACAGGGTTTGTTCAGGCTACTGTACTGAATGTTAAAACTTTCCAAAATCCCTGCTTTAGTGATAGTCACAATCATCACAGTCACCTACAGTCAAAAACAGATGTTTTTTAGAGAGGGAGAGGAAGGGGGGGAGGGAGTGGGAGAGAGAGAGAGGGAGAGAGAGAGAGAGAGAGAGAGAATGTTGAAGTCATTGACATGACCTTTTCTGTCTGTCCGTAGCCCATTCTGCGGAGTGTCTTTGTAGTCAGGCTTTTCTGCAGTGTCATTCTCAAGGTGTTTGTGCTTCAGTCCTCTTCTCTTCCACAGCTCTTCACTTCAAGCCTAATTAGCTTTCCCCTCTTGAGATAGATAATCGCTTACGACAGCTTCCCCAATCACTCTCCATCTAGTATCCTGAACCAGAGCAAATAACAGGTCAACTTTGCAGCCAGTCGATTTGGAGACCTTCCTGCCCCCCCCCCCTCCCCCCCCCCCCCTCCCCCCTCTCTCCTACTCTTAACTGATTGACTCTTTGAGTCAATCAGACGTGTTTTAAAAATGTCCTCTCTGTATAAACAATGTTGTGCAGTATTTTATTTATTTTGTAATATATACATATATATAAATCTGATCTATTTTTACACCTGTTTGATTTTCATGGATGTGTGTCTGTGTGTGTGTGAGGACAGAGTTTGGGAAGCGCTGGTTTAGGTAACCCTAGTTTAGGGTACACCAACAAAGTGAGACTAAGATTTGGGGTTAGAGGTTAGGAGTTAACCCAATCAGAAATGTCTTTATTTATTTAGATGATTGAGTTTCTTTTTGTTTCAGATTCGTTGTTGATGTCATCGCTCTAGATCTCTGTGATCTCTTTTTGTTTCAGATTCGTTGTTGATGTCATCGCTCTAGATCTCTGTGATCTCTTTTTGTTTCAGATTCGTTGTTGATGTCATCGCTCTAGATCTCTGTGATCTCTTTTTGTTTCAGATTCGTTGTTGATGTCATCGCTCTAGATCTCTGTGATCTCTTTTTGTTTCAGATTCGTTGTTGATGTCATCGCTCTAGATCTCTGTGATCTCTTTTTGTCGGTTTTTAAGACGAGGTGAGAGCAGACATCACAGAATGTGTTCCCATTTCAAATGCAATGTGTAGCTTAACATGGGCATGGAATGGCCTTATTGTGAAGTCCTCTCCCACTCTCCCCCCATTGGTAATATTATGATGTCCGTATCACCCCAATCCCAAGTGTTTCAACAGTGTCAGTTCCTCCAGTGTTAGTTTGTGTTTTTGCGTCATCCAAAAACATGAGTTGAAATTCATTTATGTATTTTCAGAAATAAAAGCTGTACAATAAAGTGGACTTCAACCTAAACAAAAGGGTCCAATTTACTAAATGAATTTAAAGAGCGGATAAGTTGCCAGCTGCCCTCACTGCCTTAACCCCCAGGTTCTGCTTTCACATTTCCAAACAGAGAGTGAAACGGCTTTTCAAGGAACATGGAACGTTGTACAGTAGACCGATGTCAGGTTGTAGAGAGTACTAGGTGAAAACAGAATATTTATTACTTGCGTTGGAAGAAATTGTTTACTTTATTGAATGTTTTCTGTCTAATGTATAGGAGTTTAGATGTAATAAAAAGCATTTTTGTTAACTATGGGTTTTATCTTCATTTTAGTTCACAAACAAATAGATTGAAGGTATGGGATCGTCCATATTTTGTTCCTTGTCTCTAGTCACGATTTTATGTGTACCGTATATTAACTTGTCAAAATCGAATCTGATCTGTGGCGTTTTTAACCTCTTTGTCAGGAACATATACACACAGTATTAAATACTCATGTGGAATGGTAACGTGTTTCATTTCCAGTGCCAGTAAGTGGCTTACAAAATACATGAATATACAATAGTGTATGTTATTACCACAACCATACACTGGGTGGCAGTAGACACTCATTTTGCAGTCCGCGTTAGACGAGGCAGAGTCAAAATCAAATCAAATTGTATTGGTCACACACACATATTTAGCAGGTGTAGAGAAATGCTTGTGTTCCTAGCTCCAACAGTACACAACACTCTTTGGTACAACTAGTCACTAGTGTAGCCACGCATCAAAGGAGTGGGATGCAAGTTACATCATTCTATTCTAGAAGTTACATTATTCTATTCTAGAAGTTACATTCTATTCTAGAAGTTACATTATTCTATTCTAGAAGTTACATTATGAGATGGAAATACTTCACCACATATTAGTGAACAGATTTAAAAGGATCATATTCGTTATGGAATCCAGCAGCTTATAGCAGCATGCAGGGAAACGTCATAACTATGCACACTACTCCGTCTAGGAGGAGCCATGTGTGGGAAGGCTTGTCGTCAAAATATGGAGATTCTAGAACTGCATTGGCAATCTTTAGGAATTGTTAAAAGTTTCTGAAGGTCATTGTTGCCCTCCTGCTTGCTTCTCTGCCTCAGTTTAATTAAAGTTACTCAGTTATTGATTGACAAGTCGTTGAACTAGTATATACTTGTATTTTTTAGTGAGTTCTATGATCTCTGATGATAAATCCATTGATCCATTGAAAATTCCCCTAATTTGAGATTTATTGTGGTTCCAATCGAAAACCGAACGCATTCAAATGCATTGACAAAAAGTTTTCTGAAGATTCAATTATGGGGATTGGGAGAAGGGGATTGGAGTGTGGTAAAGGGATTGGTGTGAGGGAAAGGGATTGGTGTGAGAGAAGGGAATTGTGTTGGGGTGGGTAGATTGAGTTGGAGTGAAGAGGAAGGACTCCTCTCCAGAGTGATTTAGAAGCAGCTGCTTCCCTTCTTCCTCTGCTTGGCTACAGATGCAATGCTGAGGCCATCACTGGTATAGAGGGCAGAGTGCTGTAGGATGGTAGATAGCATCACCCATATGTACCACTCCCTTGCTACTTTGGGTTGAAACATCACCCACGTGTACCATGGCCTTGCTACTTTGGGTTGAAACATCACCCACATGTACCTGGGGTTGAATGGAGGCTTTGGAGATGGTGCCGTCAACATCTATGATCTTGGACTTGACTATTGAACAGCTCCAAGGAGATGGAGATTACCTAAACTTTTCTTTCATTAAAAAAAAATGTATTCTTATTTTTTGTATTTTTGTTGAAGTTTTGACTCTGAAGAGTACAATTAAGAAATACAATTAGAAATGTCTCACCTAAACTCACGGCCTTGGTACAGCCCTGTGGGTCGGCCGTGTCGGGGTTACCGTGGGTCGGCCGTGTCGGGGTTACCGTGGGTCGGCCGTGTCGGGGTTACCGTGGGTCTTACAGTTTTATATAGAGCTCTTTTTGCATGGAACTTCCTTCCATTTCATATTGCTCAAATAAACAGCGAACCTGGTTTTAAAAAACAGATAAAGCAACACCTCACGGCACAACGCCTCTCCCCTAGTTGACCTAGATAGTTTGTGTGTATGTATTGATATGTAGGCTACGTGTGCCTTTTTAAAAATGTATGTAGTTCTGTCCTTGAGCTGTTCTTGTCTTAGTGTTCTGTATTGTGTCATTCTGTAGTATGTTTTGTGTTGAACCCCAGGAAGAGTAGCGGCTGTTTTTGCAACATCTAATGGGGATCCTAATAAAATACCCCCAAATACCAAAGAGGTAGGCCTGTTAAGCAATAAATGCAGTGTTTTCGATATAAAATGCATTTTGTTTGGGAAATGCATAGGCCTACCGGTTAAAGCTGTCATCAACTATCAAGTTGTACTAGTAACACTGCTTGTGGGCTTCAGAGGGAAATTGACCATTTACAGTAATCGATGTCAAGACTGTCATGTTTTTCGTTGTCCATTTTGACATGAGACACAATAATACAATCATTAAGGCAACGGGGTGAGATTAAATATATGGATGTTCATTAAAACCACACATGGTTTGGTCCCATTCCATTCGCGCCTTTCGAGCCATTGTTATGAACCGTCCTCCCCTCAGCAGCCTCCACTGATCTCTAGGTGGGATGGTCGATGAAAGATCTAAATAATGTTCCCAATCAATACAATAGTATTTATTAGGTTTAAGCCTACCGGTCCTTTACTTCTCGGTGAGAAGCCAAATCACTACTGCCCAGAAACACATTTTATTCCATTATAAAAACCCATTACTCCCAGCGTAGCCTATTGGTCAATATCAAGAAAGTGATGCAAATAGGGAATATAGGCTATAGCCTAATGTCAATCAAACATTGTCACCAATCCTTGTGCGTTCAGGGCAGGGCATCAAGAAGCGGTCACAATATAAATCCTGTAAGAACTGCAATTGTCAAGACGCTTTGAGCTACGCCACCAAGACAGCTACATTGTCAATGTGTGTGATTATGCGATGATGGGAATGACGCATAGCAATCGTTGCGCTTTTATCATTTCAAACTAACCTGAGGATGTATTGGAAGCAGAGTGAGCGACTCCAACCCTGATTTGAAGTTGGATAGCCTACATGAATCACTCGAATTTAATAACAGAAACGATGACTGAAGGAAACAACAGCAGTGTAGGCCTACTGAATCGGTCCTTGACGGATCTGGACCGGTTCAGTAGCCTAGAGGACATCGACGTGACGGCGGACGGGACTCCGATTTTGAGGGTGTTCATATGCGTCGTTTACTCCGTGGTGTGCGCTGTGGGCTTGGTGGGCAACTTACTGGTGCTGTTCTTTATCAGAGTGAAACAAGAGCGGAAAAAATCCAGAATCAACTTCTTTGTACTTAACTTGGCAGTGACGGACTTCCAGTTTGTGTTGACTCTGCCGTTCTGGGCAGTGGACACCGCACTTGACTTCAGCTGGCCGTTTGGAGACGCCATGTGCAAAATCATCAGCTCCGTCACGGTTATGAACATGTACGCGAGCGTGTTCTTTCTGACTGCAATGAGCGTCACCCGATACTGGTCCGTCGCCTCCTCTCTAAAGGACCGAACTAGGCAAAAGTCCTGCTCTGCCAAATGGATTAGCGTGGTTCTTTGGGTATCCGCAACAATTGCGACTGCACCAACATCCATATTCTCAACCGTGACAAATGTAGCGGGGGAAAAACTATGTTTGCTTAAGTTCCCTGATGGACAATATTGGTTAGCAGTTTATCACCTTCAGAAAATTATATTTGCATTTGTTTTACCCATGGCCATTGTTTCAGTCAGCTACATCATGCTTTTGCGATTCATCCGCAACCGTAGTATGAAAACCAACACCAAACGGACATCACAAGTCACCAAATCTGTCACCATCGTCGTCCTCTCCTTCTTTCTTTGCTGGATGCCAAATCACGCCATCACATTCTGGGGCGTCCTTGTGAAATTGAATGCTGTGCATTGGGATAAATCTTACTACATAGTTCACACTTACGTATTCCCTGTGACAGTCTGCCTTGCGCACGCCAATAGCTGTCTAAACCCTGTAATTTATTGCCTAATGAGAGAAGAGTTTAGAAAGAAACTGAAAGATTTGTTATATGGCGGATAGTCACTTTACGCAGTGGAAGAATCGGTTTCCGTTGCCATTACGCACGCGCTCCCTGTTGCATAATGTACCCTATAGGGCGCACGACATGGGTGTACTGTAATAGGCGAATGCAGTATGTTCTGTTGGTGGAAAAAAATCACAAAACAGGCATGGACAAGCACTAAAACAAACGGTCACAATGATACAATGATAATGGCTACCAAAATTGCGCATGAGGCAATTCTGCCCGTTATGGTTCCTCCTCTCCATGTGCTGTTGTATTCCCGGAAAGTTATCATTAAACGATAGAGAAACCGCCCGGACAGTCATCATTAAACGATAGAGAAACCGCCCGGACAGTCATCATTAAACGATAGAGAAACCGCCCAGACAGTCATCATTAAACGATAGAGAAACCGCCCGGACTGTCATCTTTAAACGTTAGAGAAACCGCCCGGACAGTCATCATTAAACGATAGAGAAACCGCCCAGACTGTCATCTTTAAACGTTAGAGAAACCGCCCGGACAGTCATCATTAAACGATAGAGAAACCGCCCAGACTGTCATCTTTAAACGTTAGAGAAACCGCCCGGACAGTCATCATTAAACGATAGAGAAACCGCCCGGACTGTCATCTTTAAACGTTAGAGAAACGGCCCGGACAGTCATCATTTAACGATAGGGGAACCACCTGGACTGTCATCATTAAACGACAGAAAAACCGGAAAGTCATCATTAAACGATAGAGAAACAGAGGCAGACTAGATATTGTCTTTATCATTCCATCATAATTGTAGCCTAGTGGAGATAAACGTTCCCATGATCCTATGTTCTCCTTCAGAGCTGCACGTCTAGTCTTCATTGTGTGCAATGGCATTTGTCACAAATTACATGCAATGGGAGGGAAGTGTAAATATTATGCCTATGATAACAGATAACCATACTGCTTAAATTGTGTTCATGCAAAATAAACATCCATATATTTAATCTCACCCCGTTGCCTTAATGATTGTATTATTGTGTTTCATGTCAAAATGGACAACGAAAAACATGACCATCTTGACACCGATTACTGTAAATTGTAAATTTCCCTCTGAAGCCCACAAGCAGCTTTTACCGGTAGGCCTATGCATTTCCCAAACAAAATGCATTTTATATCGAAAACACTGCATTTATTGCTTAACAGGCCTACCTCTTTGGTATTTGGGGGTATTTTATTAGGATCCCCATTAGATGTTGCAAAAGCAGCAGCTACTCTTCCTGGGGTTCAACACAAAACATGAAACATAATACAGAATGACATAATACAGAACACTAAGACAACAACAGCTCAAGGACAGAACTACATACATTTTTAAACAGGCCTCCATATCAGTGCATAGACACAAACTATCTAGGTCAAATAGGGGAGTGGTGTGGTGCCAATAGGCTACACTTATGCATCACATACTTGACCCATATCAATAAAACATTTAATCTCAGTTTGATATTGACCTACTATCCTATTTGTCAGGACAGAATGATTGATATTTTTGTTATACTCTTCAGACTAATGAATGAACTTATTAATGATCTTCAAACCTCTTGGCCAGCCATCTGTGTACCATCACATGAGACACAAGATCAAGAGCTGATTTATTAGTTAGTGGCTGAAATAACCAATTCATGTTAAGATTGTATGAATATTCTAAACAGCCTAGTACCCTACAGGGCTTCTGGGTGGCGCAGCGGTCTAAGGCCCTGCATCTCAGTGCTAGGAGGTGTCATTACAGACCCTGATTCGATTTCATGCTGTATCACAACCGGCTGTGATTGTGCGGCACACAATTGGCCCAGCGTCATTCGGGTTTGACCGGTGTAGGTCGTCATTGTAAATAAGAATTAGTTCTTAACTGACTTCAATAAAAAATATTTATTATAATAAACTAAACATACATCCAGATCTGGTACAGTATTCTCATTGGCAGAACTAGGGGGAAAAACTGTCACGTTCTGAATACAAAATGTGTACAGTGAAATGCTTACTTACAAGCACTTAACCAGCAATGCAGTTCAAGAAATAGAGTTATGAAAATATTTACTACATAAACTCAAGAGTCCCATAGGCCTGCGCACAATTGTCCCAGCCTCGTTAGGGTTTGGCCAGGATGTAATTGTAAATAATGTGTTTTTAACTGACTTGCCTAGTTAAATAAAGGTTCAAATAAAGTAAATGAATACGGCTCCCTTCACAAAACAATGATCATGTCCTGTGTGGTCCGCAGGGGCCGCCCCAGCGCAGTGCGATACCGTGGTCACCTGACCGCGCTGCCAGGCTGCGCACGTCGAGAGAAGAGCCCTTTGCCGTGTTGTGTCAGGAAGAAATGGAAGCTGGCAATGCACGAATTTGATCATTCAGAGATCCGAACAGTTGAGTCTGTGAATGGCGCCAAAACAGGACCCTAAACCTAAATTTCAAGAAGGTAATGTGCACCGTGATGATGAACTGTGAAAATTAAAAACCCTGTCGTCTCGTGAGTGAAAAGGCATCGACGGTATGCCGCTTCTCGCGCAGAGCACGTTAGCCAGCTAACGTTAGCTAAAACACTGCTACATGCTAGCTAGAGATATCATCAATTTGAAAATTGCATGAATAATTAAATGTCATCTACCATAAGTAGTGTACTAATACACGTACCTTTCGTATTCATTCTGCCAACTAACTAGACTGTTTGCTATAACTGGCTGTGTTGAAACAATAAGCTACCTAGCTAACGTTAGCTAATTGCTAACGGGTAAACAATCCCTTGCCAAGGGCCTTGGCTTGAATAGCAAATGTAGCTAGCTGGCTAACTATGCAATTGTGTTTCTATTGTATTTGTTTTATACGTTGGCCACATATCAACGACATACATTTAGCTACACCTTAGCCAACCACTGGTGTTCACGGTTTAATATAACCATCCAGCATGTGTCTATTTCTTCTGTTTTTAGGTGAAAGAGTTCTGTGTTTTCATGGGCCATTGCTTTACGAAGCAAAGGTGGGTTTAGATTCATTCCACCAATCTGAATGGCTTTCGGCTCGTGTTTACTAAACAATACACCATTTGCAGTAGCCTATACCTAAAGTCATTTATTACAATTCGTAATGATTGTTGTTGTATTTCAGGCAGTGAAAACCAATATCAAGGAGAAACAAATTAAGTACTTCATTCATTACAGTGGATGGAACAAAAAGTGAGTCATTTTTTGCATTGTTGGATTTTCAAATAATAAGGCACGTGTTTCTAAAGTGACTTCGTTATGGTGCATACGTTTTTTTATGAATGGGTGGTCCTGGGAATTGAATCCACTATTCTGGCGTTGCAAGTAATGTACTCTAACAGAGCGTTACCCAAACTCTTGGGGACCCCAAGGGGGATTCAAATGATCAAAGCTTGATGAGGAGTTCCTCATTTGAATCAGCTGTGTAGTGCTAGGGCAAAACCCAAAACGTACACCCCTTGTGAAACGCTGCTCTAACATTTGAGCTGCAGAGGACCAGTACTGTGTCTATTTAGCCAGTACTGTTGTTAGCTATGGACCCATCTTTTTTTTTAGAATTAACATTTTACATTTTTTATGAATGCTTACCTCACATCCACAGACCTAACATTCTGGTATTGATTCAATAAAAAATAAAAGGTCAGAAATCTGAATGTGGTTGATCTCTTTCTGTTTTAGCTGGGATGAATGGGTTCCTGAAAGCAGAGTTCTCAAATATGTGGACAGCAACCTGCAGAAACAAAAAGAGCTTCAAAAGGCTAATCAGTGAGTTCATCTCATTACAGACAGACTCTGTGTTGGGGTGGGGGGCGTGTTTTAGTGTATGGAATGTACCAACTGTGTCAACATTGTGGTGGGGTGGGGGGGGGGGGGGGGGGGTTTTAGTGTATGGAATGTACCTACTGTGTCATTACAGACAGACTCTGTGTTGGGGTGGGGGGGGGGGTGTGTTTTAGTGTATGGAATGTACCAACTGTGTCAACATTGTGTTGGGGTGGGGGGAGTGTTTTAGTGTATGGAATGTACCTACTGTGTCAACATTGTATTCAAGCTGCCATTGGACGAAATACAACAATGAGATTCTATATGTTAATCAATGTCTCCCCAGAAATGCCGACGATGACTCGAAGATGGGAGAACATAAAAAGTGATTCCACTTATTTTAATAATGAACCATAATAGTAATCTTTATGTATATAGCACCTATGATACAATACTTGCAGCCCACGGTGCATTTACTTGTAAGCACTCGTTGAACATTAAACATACGGGTTAAAAAGAAGATACATAAAATGATCATAAGGAGATGTTAGAACAAGTGTTTTTGAAGGTTATTGTAGTTCATGGCCTGGTTTCTTGGCGGCGTTTCCTTCCTCTTACAGGCATTATGATGTTGAGGGAAAGATGAGGGGTGTAGCACCGAGCAAGAAGATTGCTGCTGTGCAGCAGAAAAATGTTGATCTGTAAGTTTGATCCCGTCTTTCAAGTTTGACCTATTTTCAAACTTTCACAAAAAAAGAATTGAACAGCGCCTTTTAATGCAATCTTTTTTTTCTTCAGGAAAGCGAAAAAGACTAAACTAAAGAGTAAGTAAAAGTGTTAGTCCCACTGGTTTCTGCTACTAGTAAAAGTGTTAGTCCCACTGGTTTCTGCTACTAGTAAAAGTGTTAGTCCCACCAGTTTCTGCTACTAGTAAAAGTGTTAGTCCCACCAGTTTCTGCTACTAGTAAAAGTGTTAGTCCCACTAGTTTCTGCTATTAGTAAAAGTGTTAGTCCCACTGGTTTCTGCTATTAGTAAAAGTGTTAGTCCCACTAGTTTCTGCTACTAGTTAGTGTTAGTCCCACTGATTTCTGCTACTAGTAAAAGTGTTAGTCCCACTAGTTTCTGCTATTAGTAAAAGTGTTAGTCCCACTAGTTTTTGCTACTAGTAAAAGTGTTAGTCCCACTAGTTTCTGCTACTAGTTAAAGTGTTAGTCCCACTAGTCTCTGCTACTAGTAAAATTGTTAGTCCCACTAGTTTCTGCTATTAGTAAAAGTGTTAGTCCCACTAGTCTCTGCTACTATTAAAAGTGTTAGTCCCACTAGTTTCTGCTACTAGTTAGTGTTAGTCCCACTAGTCTCTGCTACTAGTAAAATTGTTAGTCCCACTAGTTTCTGCTATTAGTAAAAGTGTTAGTCCCACTAGTTTCTGCTACTAGTAAAAGTGTTAGTCCCACTGGTTTCTGCTACTAGTAAAAGTGTTAGTCCCACTGGTTTCTGCTATTAGTAAAAGTGTTAGTCCCACTGGTTTCTGCTATTAGTAAAAGTGTTAGTCCCACTGGTTTCTGCTATTAGTAAAAGTGTTAGTCCCACTGGTTTCTGCTATTAGTAAAAGTGTTAGTCCCACTGGTTTCTGCTATTAGTAAAAGTGTTAGTCCCACTGGTTTCTGCTACTAGTAAAAGTGTTAGTCCCACTGGTTTCTGCTACTAGTAAAAGTGTTAGTCCCACTAGTTTCTGCTACTAGTTAGTGTTAGTCCCACTAGTTTCTGCTATTAGTAAAAGTGTTAGTCCCACTGGTTTCTGCTACTAGTAAAAGTGTTAGTCCCACTAGTTTCTGCTACTAGTAAAAGTGTTAGTCCCACTAGTTTCTGCTACTAGTAAAAGTGTTAGTCCCACCAGTTTCTGCTACTAGTAAAAGTGTTAGTCCCACTAGTTTCTGCTACTAGTAAAAGTGTTAGTCCCACTGGTTTCTGCTACTAGTAAAAGTGTTAGTCCCACTGGTTTCTGCTATTAGTAAAAGTGTTAGTCCCACTGGTTTCTGCTATTAGTAAAAGTGTTAGTCCCACTGGTTTCTGCTATTAGTAAAAGTGTTAGTCCCACTGGTTTCTGCTATTAGTAAAAGTGTTAGTCCCACTGGTTTCTGCTATTAGTAAAAGTGTTAGTCCCACTGGTTTCTGCTACTAGTAAAAGTGTTAGTCCCACTAGTTTCTGCTACTAGTTAGTGTTAGTCCCACTAGTTTCTGCTATTAGTAAAAGTGTTAGTCCCACTGGTTTCTGCTACTAGTAAAAGTGTTAGTCCCACTAGTTTCTGCTACTAGTAAAAGTGTTAGTCCCACTAGTTTCTGCTACTAGTAAAAGTGTTAGTCCCACCAGTTTCTGCTACTAGTAAAAGTGTTAGTCCCACTAGTGTCTGCTACTAGTAAAAGTGTTAGTCCCACTAGTGTCTGCTACTAGTAAAAGTGTTAGTCCCACTAGTTACTGCTACTAGTACAAGTGTTAGTCCCACTGGTTTCTGCTACTAGTTAGTGTTAGTCCCACTAGTCTCTGCTACTAGTAAAAGTGTTAGTCCCACTAGTTTCTGCTACTAGTTAAATTGTTAGTCCCACTAGTTTCTGCTACTAGTAAAAGTGTTAGTCCCACTGGTTTCTGCTACTAGTACAAGTGTTAGTCCCACTGGTTTCTGCTACTAGTAAAAGTGTTAGTCCCACTGGTTTCTGCTACTAGTTAAAGTGTTAGTCCCACTAGTTTCTGCTACTAGTTAGTGTTAGTCCCACTGGTTTCTGCTACTAGTAAAAGTGTTAGTCCCACTGGTTTCTGCTACTAGTTAAATGAACCCTTTAACATTCCTTTGTGGATAGGGTTTGATTGTGTGTCTGTCCCATTTGTTTTTGTGCAGCACCAGCGGCTGGAGAAGGTACCAGCACAGGAGAGATGCCACAGCCACCGCGGAAGAAGAGGGCTCGTTGCGACCCAACTGTGGAGAGTGTATGTCCACCTATGGATGCTGTGTGTTGTCCCTCACGTACAGCAGGCCTGTTCTCTGTGTTGTCCCTCACGTACAGCAGGCCTGTTCTCTGTGTTGTCCCTCACGTACAGCAGGCCTGTTCTCTGTGTTGTCCCTCACGTACAGCAGGCCTGTTCTCTGTGTTGTCCCTCACGTACAGCAGGCCTGTTCTCTGTGTTGTCCCTCACGTACAGCAGGCCTGTTCTCTGTGTTGTCCCTCGCGTACAGCAGGCCTGTTCTCTGTGTTGTCCCTCGCGTACAGCAGGCCTGTTCTCTGTGTTGTCCCTCGTGTACAGCAGGCCTGTTCTCTGTGTTGTCCCTCGTGTACAGCAGGCCTGTTCTCTGTGTTGTCCCTCACGTACAGCAGGCCTGTTCTCTGTGTTGTCCCTCGCGTACAGCAGGCCTGTTCTCTGTGTTGTCCCTCGCGTACAGCAGGCCTGTTCTCTGTGTTGTCCCTCGCGTACAGCAGGCCTGTTCTCTGTGTTGTCCCTCGCGTACAGCAGGCCTGTTCTCTGTGTTGTCCCTCGCGTACAGCAGGCCTGTTCTCTGTGTTGTCCCTCGCATACAGCAGGCCTGTTCTCTGTGTTGTGCCTCGCGTACAGCAGGCCTGTTCTCTGTGTTGTGCCTCGCGTACAGCAGGCCTGTTCTCTGTGTTGTCCCTCGCGTACAGCAGGCCTGTTCTCTGTGTTGTCCCTCGCGTACAGCAGGCCTGTTCTCTGTGTTGTCCCTCGCATACAGCAGGCCTGTTCTCTCATACTCTGAAACAACAGCTCCAGTTCCTTATGTCCTGCAGCAGTCAGCCAATCACAGATGGGAATTGTGTTTTTTAACAAGACCCATGGCTTATTTTTTTACTGGTTTTCACATGTCTTATTGTAAATGAGTCTGACTGTTCCATTTGGTTTCACTGTAACCAGGAGGAGACGTTCATCAACCGTGTGGAGGTCAAGGTGAAGATTCCTGAGGAGCTGAAGCCGTGGCTGGTGGATGACTGGGACCTTATTACCAGACAGAAGCAGGTGGGGGTCTAGACAGCTGTCTACCAGGGTTGGGCTCAATTCCAATTGAAAATTGTCAATTCAGGAATTTGAATTTTAAACTTCAAATATTGAAAAAAAACGTTTGAAATGAGTAGCTTTTACTTTTTAAGTTTTATTGAGAAGTAATTGAAAATAGTTTTATTTATTATTGAATTGGAATTTCAGTTCCTGAATTGGCTGCCGTCACTTCAAATTGACCCCAACCCTGCTGTCTTATGGTCAGAAGAGGCCAACTATTTACTGACAAGACAGTCTTTCTCTACAAGTTCATTCTTTACAGGATTTTGTTTGTGTTTTAAGCGTATTTTATGAGGTGCTTGACAAACACGTATACATTACATTTTTCTTGACTTGTAGCTCTTTCACCTGCCCGCGAGAAAGAATGTGGATAGTGTCTTGGAGGACTATGCAAGCTATAAGAAATCAAGAGGAACTTCAGAAAGCAAGTGAGTAAAAGCACACCCCTCTCGATGCTGCGGTACGAGTGAAGTTACAATGAAGAAGGTTATCTGACTAGAAACCAGACAAGCCTGGCCTGTATCTGCTTGTCAAAGTGGGATAGCTGTAATTCGCTTGCTTGGTGAAGTTCAACCCAGGTATCACGCATTCATTCAGCTCTAGCTGTGAACACTCCAGCAGTGCCTGTTGCCTTATATCTCCTGTCCTGGTTCCCCTCAGGGAGTATGCTGTGAACGAGGTGGTGGCAGGGATCAGGGAGTACTTCAACGTCATGCTGGGCACTCAGCTGCTCTATAAGTTTGAGAGGCCCCAGTATGCAGAGATACTGGCGGATCACCCCGACACACCCATGTCCCAGGTCTACGGGGGCCCACACCTGCTCCGGCTTTTTGGTATGTAGCCCCCGTGGGGGGGGGGGGGGGGGGGCTGGCTGTCTGAATGAGGAGGATCGGAAGTAGCCTCTGGACTGGAACTTTTAACAAATATTTCTGTTTGAATCTCAGGAGACTAACGTTGTGGTGATTGAGCTCTTTAGGAGAGGTGAAGACCCAGGGGGAAATGGTTCTCTTTAGGAGAGGTGAAGACCCAGGGGAAAATGTTTCTCTTTAGGAGAGGTGAAGACCCAGGGGGAAATGTTTCTCTTTAGGAGAGGTGAAGACCCAGGGGGAAATGGTTCTCTTTAGGAGAGGTGAAGACCCAGGGGGAAATGGTTCTCTTTAGGAGAGGTGAAGACCAGGGGGAAATGGTTCTCTTTAGGAGAGGTGAAGACCCAGGGGGAAATGGTTCTCTTTAGGAGATGTGAAGACCCAGGGGGAAATGGTTCTCTTTAGGAGAGGTGAAGACCCAGGGGGAAATGGTTCTCTTTAGGAGAGGTGAAGACCCAGGGGGAAATGGTTCTCTTTAGTTATTAGAGCCTTAAGACTGTTTACAGTGCCTTTTATCGACTCTTCTCCTACCACCGTTCACTGCTCTGTCATTGGTGTAGCGTCACAGCACCCACGAAAGCACCGATCTTCAGCCATACTGCTAATGAAGGACACTTTAATAGATTTCATTATCGGCCGTTATCACAGGGATGAAAGTTAACTTTCTGGAGTCAATGGGGTGTAAGAGAATGTGTCATGTGTAATACCCAGGGAAGGCCAGAAAGTTAAGCATCTACCGCCGCCACCAATTGCATCCAGAATCCCATTAGTTAGTTAATTAACATTGAGCGGATCTTTAACTACCGACTATTGGGTTTCTGATCTGAACCGGTGGGATCATCAGATGGACTAAGTGCCAGAGACATTTGAGAGAGAGCGTCTCGTTCCGAGCCAGGTTGAACTGAGATTAGTAGATTAGAAAAGTGTTTGTGTCATCAATGGCTGTGTCAAACACTTGAAGGGCAAACGCCAAGCGTCAATTGGGTGGTGCACTCTGTAAACAAAAAACCTGCTTCTATCTCAAGATCATCAGACTGTAAAATAGCCATCATTAGGTCTGATTCCACACGGTTACATAACCCTGCACCTTAGAGGCTGCTGAGCCTATATACATAGACTTGAAATCACTGGCCACTTTAATAATGTTTACTTATTTTTGCTTTGCTCATCTCATATATACTGTATTCTATTCTACTGTGTTTTAGTCTGTGCCACTCTGACATTACTCATCTCATATATACTGTATTCTATTCTACTGTGTTTTAGTCTGTGCCACTCTGACATTACTCATCTCATATATACTGTATTCTATTCTACTGTGTTTTAGTCTGTGCCACTCTGACATTACTCATCTCATATATACTGTATTCTATTCTACTGTGTTTTAGTCTGTGCCACTCTGACATTACTCATCTCATATATATACTGTATTCTATTCTACTGTGTTTTAGTCTGTGCCACTCTGACATTGCTCATCTCATATATACTGTATTCTATTCTACTGTGTTTTAGTCTGTGCCACTCTGACATTACTCATCTCATATATACTGTATTCTATTCTACTGTGTTTTAGTCTGTGCCACTCTGACATTGCTCATCTCATATATACTGTATTCTATTCTACTGTGTTTTAGTCTGTGCCACTCTGACATTGCTCATCTCATATATACTGTATTCTATTCTACTGTGTTTTAGTCTGTGCCACTCTGACATTGCTCATCTCATATATACTGTATTCTATTCTACTGTGTTTTAGTCTGTGCCACTGACATTACTCATCTCATATATACTGTATTCTATTCTACTGTGTTTTAGTCTGTGCCACTGACATTACTCATCTCATATATACTGTATTCTATTCTACTGTGTTTTAGTCTGTGCCACTCTGACATTACTCATCTCATATATACTGTATTCTATTCTACTGTGTTTTAGTCTGTGCCACTCTGACATTACTCATCTCATATATACTGTATTCTATTCTACTGTGTTTTAGTCTGTGCCACTCTGACATTACTCATCTCATATATACTGTATTCTATTCTACTGTGTTTTAGTCTGTGCCACTCTGACATTGCTCGTCCTAATATTTATATATTTCTTAATTCCATTCTTTTACTTTTAGATTAGTGTGTATGTTAGATATGACTGCACTAGAAACACAAGCATTTCTCTACACCCGCAATAACATCTGCTAAATGTGTGTGACCAATAACATTTTATTTTATTTTGAATTTATAAATAAAATGAAATCACAATTTATTTAGGAGTGCATTTAACAAAGTCACAACACTCTTCGCAGATTTAAATAAAACGGTATAGCAGTTTCCATGGGAGAGTTTCAGTTAACCGTCATCTGTCCCACACCTGCATTCAGACAGTATTTATTCAAATATCAGCCAATGCTAATATAGAATCATGTCTGTGTACATATGGTTAAATCTGGTCCCTGACCGTGCTGTTCTTTGTGTTGTGCAGTGAGAATTGGCTCCATGCTTGCCTACACTCCCCTGGATGAGAAAAGCCTGGCTCTGCTGCTCAACTACCTGCAGGATTTTCTCAAGTAAGACGCCTCTCCTTCATCCCCACTCGTGAAATTGAATGTCTGGCTTGGCAGAGCATTCCCTAACCTGGCTGGCCTATCATATTTCTATATTCTCATCAGAAGGATTTCACAGTTGAAAAAGTAGCCCACTGACCGTGAAATGCTGCTGTCCTAATCTCGCTGTCAGGGCTCGGTCTTGACACTGACAGACTTTGTGATACCACTCTAACGAGAAGTTATCAAGACCATTGGATTCCAGAGTAGGCCTAATCGTACAGCTTATTTCAGTCATCCTGATGAAGCAGTTCCTTTGTTCACTGTTGCTCTGTCATGAATGTTTTCCTTGCAGTGGGCCTAAATGTCTGGCCGTGTATCTGCAGGATACTGTCTGTGTGTACCCTAGAAACCATCTTGGGAATGTGGCCATAATCATGATCCTCCTCAACCTGCAACAACCGTAGTAGATTGGGATGGGTTCAAACGGAGGCCACATTCATTTAGCCTTTTCCACGTGTCGTTATTTCCTGTAAACAAATGTGGCCTTCTCCTAATTGCTGCGGATGGTTATCTGGACAAAGTCTGTTAAAGGTCCGAATAGAAATTAGGTTATAAGTTGTTAGGATGAGCTGATCTGCTCCTCATTTTTCTGCAGCCTGTAATATTTCTAGAATTCATAGAGGCCGATCACCTTTTACGAATACAGATGCCAAGTTTTTGTCCATTTTCTATGGCTGGTAATTGACCTCCAATTGCTTGTTCCTCCTGTCTGTCGTAGGTATCTAATGAAGAACTCCTCCCTCTTCAGTGCCAGCGACTATGAGGTGGCGCCCCCAGAGTACCATAGGAAAGCCGTCTGAGAGGCAGGTGTGGTGGGGGGGGGGGTGATCGACCCATTCGGAAACACCAAGCCTCTTCCAGACAACATGGAACCATCTCAAACCCGTTTGAGTGGAAAGATGGACTGGAATTTATTTTTTATTTTTTTCACTTGAACTATTTCTGGAGGTTCCCTGGAGTCGGTCATGTCTTTTGGAGCGGTGGTAGCTTTTAAGATATAAAGTGTTTTTCTTTCTCTCCCACCGGGTACGTAACACAAGCGAGACGGGCATGTTTTTCCTCCCAATATCGGGGACTTTTTACCATGAACAGCTCTGTAATGTTTCTGTGCATTCCATCTGGTCTGTTTTTGTCTGTTTTCACCTCAACGACTTTGCATGTGTTGAATTCTGGATATTTGATGCTAACCACAATTTGTGCAAAGCAATCGAGTTGAAATGTCTTTGGTGGGATACATTAGCTGTGTAATGGTTGGCTATCATTTTGTAATAAAGATGTTTCTACACAAGTTCTGTATGGTAAATATCCTTCATTCTCCCTGACAACCTGTACTCTACAAATACAGAAATAATCCTCTCATTATTTTGGCATTCATGAGACTGAGATTGAACAATGGCCATTGACTCCCCATTAGATGGTTTTCAGTCAAGTCACATGCACAATCACAGTGAAATGAGTGCCTTGCCCTTCCCAACAGTGCAGTATTCAGTATCAAAAATAGTGTAACTGGCACCACCTACCATACCCTATTCAAAGACCCTAATCTTCTGTCTTGCCCATTCACCCTCTGAATGGCACACATACACAGTCCATGTCTCAAGACTTAAACATCCTTCTTTAACCTGTCTCCTCCCCTTCATCTACACTGATTCGAAGTGGATTTAACAGGTGACATCAATAATGGATCATAGCTTTCACCTGGTCAGTCTGTCGTGGAAAGAGCAGGTGTTCCTAATGGTTTGTACACATGTAAACAGGGATGAAAAGTGACTGGTAACCTGACTCAATACTTATGGTAATACACATGTAAGCAGGAGTAAGATACTATCTATTTCTAGAGTTAACTATATCAATATTTATGGTAATATACAGTTGAAGTCAGAAGTTTACATAAAGTTGTGGCCAAAAGTTTTGAGAATGACACATCTTAATTTCTGCAAAGTTTGCTGCTTCAGTGTCTTTAGATATTTTTGTCAGATGTTAATATGGAATACTGAAGTATAATTACAAGCATTTCATAAGTGTCAAAGGCTTTTATTGACAATTACATGAAGTTTATGAAAAGAGTCAATATTGCAGTGTTCACCCTTCTTTTTCAAGACCTCTGCAATCCGCCCTGGCATGCTGTCAATTAACTTCTGGGCCACTGATGGCAGCCCATTCTTGCATAATCAATGCTTGGAGTTTGTGGGTTTTTGTTTGTTCACCCACCTCTTGAGGATTGACCACAAATTCTTAATGGGATTAAGGTCTGGGGAGTTTCCTGGCCATGGACCCAAAATGTTTTGTTCACCGAGCCTTATGGCAAGGTTGTCCATCATGCTGGAAAAGGCATTGTTCATCACCAAACTGTTCCTGGATGGTTGGGAGAAGTTGCATTCGGAGGATGTGTTGGTACCATTCTTTATTCATTGCTGTGTTCTTAGGCAACATTGTGAGTGAGCCCACTCCCTTGGCAGAGAAGCAACCCCACACATGAATGGTCCCATGATGCTTTACTGTTGGCATGACACAGGACTGATGGTAGTGCTCACCTCTTCTTCTCCGGACAAGCTTTTTTCCAGATGCCCCAAACAATCGGAAAGGGGATTCATCAGAGAAGATGACTTTACCCCAGTCCTCAGCAGTCCAATCCCTGTACCTTCTGCAGAATATCGGTCTGTCCCTGATGTTTTTCCTGGAGAGAAGTGGCTTCTTTGCTTCTCTTCTTGACACCAGGCCATCCTCCAAAAGTCTTCGCCTCACTGTGCGTGCAGATGCACTCACACCTGCCTGCTGCCATTCCTGAGCAAGCTCTACTGGTGGTGCCCCAATCCCACAGCTGAATCAGCTTTAGGAGACGGTCCTGGCGTTTGCTGGACTTTCTTGGGCGCCCTGAAGCCTTCTTCACAACAATTGAACTGCTCTCCTTGAAGTTCTTGATGAGCTGATAAATGGTTGATTTAGGTGCAATCTTACCGGCAGCAATATCCTTGCCAGGGAAGCCCTTGTTGTGCGATGAAATGATGACGGCACGTGTATCCTTGCAGGTAACCATGATTGACAGAGGAAGAACAATGATTCCAAGCACCACCCAACCTTTTGAAGCTTCCAATCTGTTATTCGAACTCAATCAGCATGACAGAGTGATCTCCAGCCTTGTCCTCGTCAACACTCACACCTGTGTTAACGAGAGAATCACTGACATGATGTCAGCTGGTCCTTTTGTGGCAGGGCTGAAATGCAGTGGAAATGTTTCAGTTCATTTGCATGGCAAGAGGGACTGCAGTTAATTGCAATTCATCTGATCACTCTTCATAACATTCTGGAGTATATGCAAATTGCCATCATACAAACCGAGGCAGCAGACTTTGTGAAAATTCATATTTGTGTCATTCTCAAAACTTTTGGCCACGACTGTACACTTAGGTTAGAGTCATTAAAACTAGTTTAATGACCACTCCACAAATTTAATCTTAACAAACTTTTGGCAAGTCGATTAGGACATCTACTTTGTGCATGACACAAGTAATTTTTCCAACAATTGTTTACAGACAGATTATTTAACTTGTAATTCACTTTATCACAATTCCAATGGGTCAGAAGTTTACATACACTAAGTTGACTGTGCCTTTAAACAGCTTGGAAAATTATGTCATGGCTTTAGAAGCTTCTGATAGGCTAGTTGACATCATTTGAGTCAATCGTAGGTGTACCTGTGGATGTATTTGAAGGCCTGCCTTCAAACTCAGTGCCTCTTTGCTTGACATCGTGAGACAATCAAAAGAAATCAGCCAAAAATTGTAGACTTGTAGATCTCCACAAGTCTGGTTCATCCTTGGGAGCAATTTCCAAACGCCTGAAGGTACCACGTTCATCTGTACAAATAATAGTACGCAAGTATAAACACCATGGGACCACGCAGCCGTCATACCACTCAGGAAGGAGACGCGTTCTGTCTCCTAGAGATGAACGTACTTTGGTGCGAAAAGTGCATATCAATTCCAAAACAACAGCAAAGGACCTTGTGAAGATGCTGGAGGAAACAGGTACACAAGTATCTATATCCACAGTTAAAGGAGTCCAATATCAACAAAACCTGAAAGGCCGCTCAGCAAGGAAGAAGCCACTCCTCCAAAACCGCCATAAAAAAGTCAGACTACCATTTGCAACTGCACATGGGGACAAAGATCGTACTTTTTGGAGAAATGTCCTATGGTCTGATGAAACAAAAATAAAACTGTTTGGCCATAATGACCATCGTTATGTTTGGAGGAAAAAGAGGGAGGCTTGCAAGCTGAAGAACATCATCCCAACTGTGAAGCACGGGGGTGGCAGCATCGTGTTGTGGGGGTGCTTGCTGCAGGAAGGACTGGTGCACTTCATAAAATAGATGGCATCATGAGGAAGGAAAATTATATGGATATAGGGTGAGAGGGAGGGTATGGATATAGGGTGAGAGGGAGGGTGGATGTGAAGGTGTGAGGGAGTGTAGGTGTGAGGGAGGGTGGATGTGAAGGTGTGAGGGAGTGTAGGTGTGAGGGAGGGTGGATGTGGAAGTGTGAGGGAGTGTAGGTGTGAGGGAGGGTGGATGTGGAAGTGTGAGGGAGTGTAGGTGTGAGGGAGGGTGGATGTGAAGGTGTGAGGGAGTGTAGGTGTGAGGGAGGGTGGATGTGAGGGAGGGTGGATGTGGAAGTGTGAGGGAGTGTAGGTGTGAGGGAGGGTGGGTGTGAGGGAGTTTAGGTGTGAGGGGGTGGATGTGAAGGTGTGAGGGAGTGTAGGTGTGAGGGAGTGTAGGTGTGAGGGAGGGTGGGTGTGAGGGAGTTTAGGTGTGAGGGGGGTGGATGTGAAGGTGTGAGGGAGTGTAGGTGTGAGGGAGGGTGGATGTGAAGGTGAGGGAGTGTAGGTGTGAGGGAGGGTGGATGTGAAGGTGTGAGGGAGTGTAGGTGTGAGGGAGGGTGGATGTGAAGGTGAGGGAGTGTAAGTGTGAGGGAGGGTGGGTGTGAAGGTGTGAGGGAGTGTAAGTGTGAGGGGATGTGTGTGAGTGTGCATGACACTGAAGGTGTGTGTGTGTGTGTCTAAGTGGGTAGAGACCTGTGGATGGGCATAGAGCCAGTGTGGATAGTCTGTGGGAGAGGGAGAGCAGTACCTGTAACCCATTTAACAGTCTTATGGCCAGGGGATAGAAGATGTTTAGGAGTCTGTTGGTCTGAGCCGTGATGCATGTCTCAGGTGGCTGGAGTTTTTGGCAATTTTTCCGGGCAACCAAGAAAGACAATTTGAAAGATAGCTGCAGTTCAATTTCCTCTGGAGCTTGTGTCTGAATTTTTATGGAGTTTGCATATTTCTTTGTGTAAGAATAATTGCGAGAAAGATTAGAAGTTGAAACCTGGACCCATTTAAAATGATAAGAGGATGCCCTCAATTGAAGATTCATAGTCTTCAGATTCGGAGGCAGAATTCCTGGAGATATATGAAAGACTTGGACTAAAAACAAAGCAGAGTCCTATATCCACTACTTCCTGTACTGTGGTGCCCTATATCATCTACTTCCTATACTTTGGTGCCCTATATCATCTACTTCCTGTACAGTGCTGCCCTAGATAATCTACTTCCTGTACTGTGGTGCCCTATATCATATACTTCCTGTACTTTGGTGCCCTATATCATCTACTTCCTGTACAGTGGTACCCTATATCATCTACCTCCTGTACAGTGGTGCCCTATATCATCTACTTCCTGTACTTTGGTGCCCTATATCATCTACTTCCTGTACAGTGGTACCCTATATCATCTACCTCCTGTACAGTGGTGCCCTATATCATCTACTTCCTGTACAGTGGTGCCCTATATCATCTACTTCCTGTACAGTGGTGCCCTATATCATCTACTTCCTGTACAGTGGTGCCCTA
This sequence comes from Oncorhynchus clarkii lewisi, assembly GCF_045791955.1. Classification (NCBI taxonomy): domain Eukaryota; kingdom Metazoa; phylum Chordata; class Actinopteri; order Salmoniformes; family Salmonidae; genus Oncorhynchus; species Oncorhynchus clarkii. Next base: position 83,803,389 of record NC_092152.1, on the reverse strand, counting down.
TATCATCTACTTCCTGTACACGTAAATGTTTTGCTCCTTGAAGTAATCCAGAAATGTGTACGCCACCATCTTGTCTATTTCAAGTCATTGATTGAGACATTCTGTAGCTAACCTACTGCAACATGATAGGCCTTTGCAAAACAGAAAGGGAAAGGACTTGAGTCGCTTAAGTACTAAATTCATGATATTAATGAACAGAATACAAGGCTGCTGAGGTGTGGGCCAACGGTGTGTTTCTAACAGCTTCCAGCAACAAATACAAGATGCAATTCCAACCGAGTCAGTCAGTGAATGGTGAGTGACCAATCAGCGGAGAGTGGTGGGAGGAGCTATAGGAGGACGGGCTCATCGTAATGGCTGGAATGGAATTAACGGAACGGCATCAAACACATGGAAACCACATGTTTGACTCAGTTCCTTTTTTTTCCATTCCAGCCATTACAATGAGCCCATCCTCCTATATCTCCTCACGCCAGCCTCCGCTGGTGTCAATGGATTCTGCACTAATGTAAAATAACTGGTTCAGCAAAAGCACAATTTGAGAAGACATTGACTGTAGAAAGGATTCATCAAATCCAGGTGTTAATTAAACGGGCAACTCATCGGACTGTTCTGATTTATGCTAACAATGAATTGAACATGACTCCGTTTACTTGTCAGATTTGACCATTGGCAGACGCGAAGATGACTACAGATGAGGCAGCAACGGCAGGCCAGAGGAAGATCAGAAAGGAATTGGTGACTGAATAACCATTCGAACACTGTAGGTGTAGCCTACTGTGGTCTTATGCAGGGTTTCTCAAACTGGGTCCTGGGGCCCCCTCTGGGTGCACGGTTTTTGTTTGTGCCCCCTAGCACTACACAGCTTGATGATAAGTTGGTTATTTGAATCAGCTCTGTAGTGCTAGGACAAAAAACAAAAAGTGCACCCAGTGCTGGGGCCCCAGGACCAAGTTTGAGAAACCCTGATCTGAGAACAGCCTGGTCTGAGAACACCCTGGTCTGAGAACACCCTGGTCTGAGAACACCCTTGTCTGAGAACACTCTGGTCTGAGAACACCCTGGTCTGAGAACACCCTGGTCTGAGAACACTCTGGTCTGAGAACACCCTGGTCTGAGAACACCCTGGTCTGAGAACACCCTGGTCTAAGTACAGCCTGCTCTGAGAACACCCTGGTCTGAGAACACCCTGGTCTGAGAACAACCTGGTCTGATGACTCTTGGTCTGAGAACAACCTGGTCTGATGACTCTTGGTCTGAGAACACCCTCGTCTGAGAACACCCTGGTCTGAGATCACCCTGGTCTGAGAACACCCTGGTCTGAGAACACCCTGGTCTGATGACTCTTGGACTAAGAACACCCTGGTCTGATGAATCTTGGTCTGAGAACACCCTGGTCTGATGACTCTTGGTCTGAGAACACCCTGGTCTGAGAACACCCTGGTCTGAGATCACCCTGGTCTGAGAACACCCTGGTCTGAGAACACCCTGGTCTGATGACTCTTGGTCCGAGAACACCATAGTCTGATGACTCTTGGTCTAAGAACAACCTGGTCTGAGAACACCCTGGTCTGAGAACACCCTGGTCTGATGACTCTTGGTCTGAGAACAACCTGGTCTGATGACTCTTGGTCTGAGAACACCCTGGTCTGAGAAGACCCTAGTCTGATGACTCTTGGTCTAAGAACAACCTGGTCTGATGACTCTTGGTCTGAGAACACCCTGATCTGAGAACACCCTGGTCTGAGAACAGCCTGGTCTGATGACTCTTGGTGTGAGAACACCCTGGTCTGATGACTCTTGGTCTGAGAACAGCCTGGTCTGAGAACACCCTGATCTGAGAACACCCTGATCTGAGAACAACCTGGTCTGATGACTCTTGGTCTGAGAACACCCTGGTCTAAGAACAACCTGGTCTGATGATGCTTTTCCCACGTCAGGAAGAATAATGAAGTGACATGCTGATTTTGATCTGGAGGGGGTGGTAACATCTAACTATTGGACTGTATTATGACTGACAGCTCCTCCTACCCAACACCCTCGACGACTGAACAGTCAATCAAAGTAGGTAGTGAATCATAATGTAATTAAGGTCAACTATGTAATTGAATAATGTCTTGTACTATTTAAAAATATATATATATTTAACTAGAACCGTCAGTTAAGAACAAATTCTTATTTACAATGACGGCCTACCCTGGACGATGCTGGGATAATTGTGCGCCGCCCTATGGGACTCCCATTCGCCGCCAGCCTGGATTCAAACCAAGGTCTGTGGTGACGCCTCTAGCACTGAGATGCAGTGCCTTAGACCGCTGAACCAGGGCCTGTAGTGACACCTCTAGCACTGAGATGTAGTGCCTTAGACCGCTGTGCAACTTGGGAGCCCAAATTGGTGACAAACTATAAAGGAAAATGTATTACAAATAAAAACCCAAAGAAGGAATTAGAAAATACTAAAACCAATCAGCAAGTCCTGGTTTTATTACAAAAAAGTTACTGATAATAAAGAATTTAATGATTGCACCTCATTATACTGTTATACTAAACTAAGCTGGCTACAACTGGGTTTTGTTTTGCCTGCTGATAGAGGGACTCAACCATCTCTTCCCTGGCATACATGATCTCTGACAGAGGGGCTCAACCATCTCTTCCCTGGCGTACATGATCTCTGACAGAGGGGCTCAACCATCTCTTCCCTGGCGTACATGATCTCTGACAGAGGGGCTCAACCATCTCTTCCCTGGCGTACATGATCTCTGACAGAGGGGCTCAACCATCTCTTCCCTGGCGTACATGATCTCTGACAGAGGGGCTCAACCATCTCTTCCCTGGCGTACATGATCTCTGACAGAGGGGCTCAACCATCTCTTCCCTGGAGTACATGATCTCTGACAGAGGGGCTCAACCATCTCTTCCCTGGTGTACATGATCTCTGACAGAGGGGCTCAACCATCTCTTCCCGGCGTACATGATGTCTTTGACAACAGCGAAGAGGGTCTGCCTGTCTCTGAGGTCTACTCCACTCTCCACTCTCCACTGTGTCTGGTCTGATGGACACTGTTCATCAGTAGGGGGAGCAGGTATCCACCAGAAGGGTTCCTCCAGAAGGTTTCTCAACCTTGGCGTATATTTCGCCGCACCTACGACTACACTCCTCCACCTGCCTCTCTAGGGCTGTGAGCACTCCTCAACCTGCCTCTCTAGGGCTGAGAGCACTCCTCCACCTGCCTCTCTAGGGCTGAGTGCACTCCTCCACCTGCCTCTCTAGGGCTGAGAGCACTCCTCAACTTGCCTCTCTAGGGCTGAGAGCACTCCTCAACCTGCCTCTCTAAGGCTGAGAGCACTCCTCGGCCTGCCTCTCTAGGGCTGAAAGCACTCCTCAACATGCCTCTCTAGGGCTGAGAGCACTCCTCAACCTGCCTCTCTAGGGCTGAGAGCACTCCTCAACCTGCCTCTCTAGGGCTGAGAGCACTCCTCAACCTGCCTCTCTAGGGCTGAGAGCACTCCTCCACCTGCCTCTCTAGGGCTGAGAGCACACCCTCAACCTGCCTCTCTAAGGCTGAGAGCACTCCTCAACCTGCCTCTCTAGGGCTGAGAGCACTCCTCAACCAACCTCTCTAGGGCTGAGAGCACTCCTCAACATGCCTCTCTAGGGCTGAGAGCACTCCTCAATTTGCCTCTCTAGGGCTGAGAGCACTCCTCAACCTGCCTGAGGGCATCTGCCACAAACAATATTCTGGAAGATGAGGGTCTTTTTGCTCCTGGGACCAACCACAAACAAAACGGTGTCAAAATGAGTCAGCGAATAAAGAGGATAACTGGATTAACAAACAGGCTTATTAGACAGAATCTCTGACCCACCTGCTCAATCTTCCGGTTTTGTAGGCACATGTCATCAGGGTACAGGTCATCTTTGCGTCGCAGCAGGTGTTCTTGGACAGTCTTCTGTCATTGGCTGTTTGGGATCTGACGGCCACATTGTGTTGACACCTATAATGAGCCTGAACAAAATATATGGAGTTTATTCTTCTCATTTCTATAAAACAGCAAATCTATTTCCAGGGTTTGTGTAGGAGACAATACATAGCAAGAGACTAAACAAACTAAAGATGTGTGTGTGAGAGAGAGAGAGTCACCGTGTGTGAGAGAGAGAGAGTCACCGTGTGTGAGAGAGAGAGAGAGTCACCATGTGTGGCCCCAACAGTGTTGCTGACTTGGCCTTACCTTAAAAAGCACACGCTGTTCTTCACTTGGTTTTGTGACAGTGACCCTTCAAGTGACTCCTGACTTTGGTGTCTTCTGTAGCCACTCTTTAAACTGACTTACTCCTCCGATGGCCATTCCAAAGGATACCTCAAAAGCACAGTGGTCCATCTGTGTGAGCCTCTCCTCGTAGGAACAGACATGGCACTTGTACCCAGGAGCCAATCAACTCTATGAATTTAAAAAGAAATGTTGTCAACAGTGATATTGATTGACATAACTACAGTGGTGGAAAAAGTAAAAGTAAAGATACCTTAATAGAAAGTTACTCAAGTAAAAGTGAAAGTCACCCAGTAAAATACTACTTGAGTAAAAGTCTACTCTAGTATCAAAAGTAAATGGAATTGATAAAATGTACTTAAGTATCAAAAGTAAAAGTATAAACCATTTCAAATTCCTTATATTAAGCAAACCAGAAGGCACAATAAAATGTTTTATTGACAGATATCCAGGGGCACACTACAACACTCCAACACTCCAACACTCCAACACTCCAACATAATTTACAAACGAAGCATTTGTGTTTAGTGAGTCCACCAGATCAGAGGCAGTAGGAATGACCAGGGATGTTCTCTGTTTAGTGAGTCCACCAGATCAGAGGCAGTAGGGATGACCAGGGATGTTCTCTGTTTAGTGAGTCCACCAGATCAGAGGCAGTAGGGATGACCAGGGATGTTCTCTGTTTAGTGAGTCCACCAGACCAGAGGCAGTAGTGATGACTAGGGATGTTCTCTGTTTAGTGAGTCCACCAGATCAGAGGCAGTAGGGATGACCAGGGATGTTCTCTGTTTAGTGAGTCCTCCAGATCAGAGGCAGTCGGGATGACCAGGGATGTTCTCTGTTTAGTGAGTCCTCCAGACCAGAGGCAGTAGGGAGGACCAGGGATGTTCTCTGTTTAGTGAGTCCACCAGATCAGAGGCAGTCGGGATGACCAGGGATGTTCTCTGTTTAGTGAGTCCTCCAGACCAGAGGCAGTAGGGAGGACCAGGGATGTTCTCTGTTTAGTGAGTCCACCAGATCAGAGGCAGTAGGGATGACCAGGGATGTTCTCTGTTTAGTGAGTCCACCAGATCAGAGGCAGTCGGGATGACCAGGGATGTTCTCTGTTTAGTGAGTCCACCAGATCAGAGGCAGTAGGGAGGACCAGGGATGTTCTCTGTTTAGTGAGTCTGCCAGATCAGAGGCAGTAGGGAGGACCAGGGATGTTCTCTGTTTAGTGAGTCTGCCAGATCAGAGGCAGTAGGGAGGACCAGGGATGTTCTCTGTTTAGTGAGTCTGCCAGATCAGAGGCAGTAGGGAGGACCAGGGATGTTCTCTGTTTAGTGAGTCTGCCAGATCAAAGGCAGTAGGGAGGACCAGGGATGTTCTCTGTTTAGTGAGTCTGCCAGATCAGAGGCAGTAGGGAGGACCAGGGATGTTCTCTGTTTAGTGAGTCTGCCAGATCAGAGGCAGTAGGGAGGACCAGGGATGTTCTCTGTTTAGTGAGTCTGCCAGATCAGAGGCAGTAGGGAGGACCAGGGATGTTCTCTGTTTAGTGAGTCTGCCAGATCAGAGGCAGTAGGGATGACTAGGGATGTTCTCTGTTTAGTGAGTCCTCCAGATCAGAGGCAGTAGGGAGGACCAGGGATGTTCTCTGTTTAGTGAGTCCTCCAGATCAGAGGCAGTAGGGATGACTAGGGATGTTCTCTGTTTAGTGAGTCCTCCAGATCAGAGGCAGTAGGGATGACCAGGGATGTTCTCTGTTTAGTGAGTCCGCCAGATCAGAGGCAGTAGGGAGGACCAGGGATGTTCTCTGTTTAGTGAGTCTGCTAGATCAGAGGCAGTAGGGAGGACCAGGGATGTTCTCTGTTTAGTGAGTCTGCCAGATCAGAGGCAGTAGGGAGGACCAGGGATGTTCTCTGTTTAGTGAGTCTGTCAGATCAGAGGCAGTAGGGAGGACCAGGGATGTTCTCTGTTTAGTGAGTCTGCCAGATCAGAGGCAGTAGGGATGACTAGGGATGTTCTCTGTTTAGTGAGTCCTCCAGATCAGAGGCAGTAGGGATGACCAGGGATGTTCTCTGTTTAGTGAGTCCGCCAGATCAGAGGCAGTAGGGATGACCAGGGATGTTCTCTGTTTAGTGAGTCCACCAGATCACAGGCAGTAGGGAGGACCAGGGATGTTCTCTGTTTAGTGAGTCCTCCAGATCAGAGGCAGTAGGGATGACTAGGGATGTTCTCTGTTTAGTGAGTCCACCAGATCACAGGCAGTAGGGAGGACCAGGGATGTTCTCTGTTTAGTGAGTCCACCAGACCAGAGGCAGTAGTGATGACTAGGGATGTTCTCTGTTTAGTGAGTCTGCCAGATCAGAGGCAGTAGGGAGGACCAGGGATGTTCTCTGTTTAGTGAGTCTGCCAGATCAGAGGCAGTAGGGAAGACCAGGGATGTTCTCTGTTTAGTGAGTCCACCAGATCAGAGCCAGTAGGAATGACCAGGGATGTTCTCTGTTTAGTGAGTCCTCCAGATCAGAGGCAGTAGGAATGACTAGGGATGTTCTCTGTTTAGTGAGTCCACCAGATCAGAGGCAGTAGGAATGACCAGGGATGTTCTCTGTTTAGTGAGTCCACCAGATCAGAGGCAGTAGGAATGACCAGGGATGTTCTCTGTTTAGTGACTCCTCCAGATCAGAGGCAGTAGGGATGACTAGGGATGTTCTCTGTTTAGTGAGTCCTCCAGATCAGAGGCAGTAGGGATGACCAGGGATGTTCTCTGTTTAGTGAGTCCGCCAGATCAGAGGCAGTAGGGATGACTAGGGATGTTCTCTGTTTAGTGAGTCCACCAGATCAGAGGCAGTAGGGATGACTAGGGATGTTCTCTGTTTAGTGAGTCTGCCAGATCAGAGGCAGTAGGGAGGACCAGGGATGTTCTCTGTTTAGTGAGTCCGCCAGATCAGAGGCAGTAGGGATGACCAGGGATGTTCTCTGTTTAGTGAGTCCGCCAGATCAGAGGCAGTAGGAATGACCAGGGATGTTCTCTGTTTAGTGAGTCCACCAGATCAGAGGCAGTAGGAATGACCAGGGATGTTCTCTGTTTAGTGAGTCCACCAGATCAGAGGCAGTAGGAATGACCAGGGATGTTCTCTGTTTAGTGAGTCCACCAGATCAGAGGCAGTAGGGATGACCAGGGATGTTCTCTGTTTAGTGAGTCCACCAGATCAGAGGCAGTAGGAATGACCAGGGATGTTCTCTGTTTAGTGAGTCCACCAGATCAGAGGCAGTAGGAATGACCAGGGATGTTCTCTGTTTAGTGAGTCCACCAGATCAGAGGCAGTAGGAATGACCAGGGATGTTCTCTGTTTAGTGAGTCCACCAGATCAGAGGCAGTAGGGATGACCAGGGATGTTCTCTGTTTAGTGAGTCCACCAGATCAGAGGCAGTAGGAATGACCAGGGATGTTCTCTGTTTAGTGAGTCCACCAGATCAGAGGTAGTAGGGATGACTAGGGATGTTCTCTTGATAAGTTTGTGAATTGAAGTACTTTTGGGTGTCAGGGAAAATTTATGGAGTAAGAACTACATTATTTTATTTAGGAATGTAGTGAAGTAAAAAGTAAAAGTTGTCAAAAATATAAATAGTATAAAAATAAAAAAACAACTTAAGTAGTACTTTAAAGTATTTTTTACTGAAGTACTTTACACCGCTGCATAACTACATACGTCACAAAAGACATGTATACCAGCTAACAACTAGTTTTTTAAATCATGAACCACTGATGAGGCGTTTGTTAGCAACAGTAACTGGAACTTTTTGAAGGCATCCAATCACCTCTCTCATGCTGTTGACCAATGACTCAGATTTATGGTATTGAAATACGCCCCTAAGATAAACGGGCCGTGGTTTCAGCTAACCTCATTTACATCAGACATTTACTTATGAATAAGAGCATTAGCACATGTGAGCAAGCTTCAATTGCTAAAATTTGAGTAGCTGTATATATTGGAGTCATAAAGGGCTATAATATTTAATTATGTGTAAAAAACGATGAGAGTTTCAGTTTAAAAAGCTAGACCCAGGCTGTTCAGAGGATATAATGAGCTCAATTAATAAAAATAAAAAAATTACATGATGGTTATCTTTACTCTTCAGACTAGGAGGCAGAATTTCTGGAAGAATATTAAAGCTTTAGACTAAATCCCCCCCAAAAATGAAATATGTTAAAGACACTAAATGACTAGCACAAGATATTTGCCTGGCTACCCCCACTCCTTTCTCTGGCCAAATCTCCACCACGCCCATGGACATTAGTTTCTTCTCTGTACCCTTCCCCGAACGTGAACACATTCAGGGCCGTCTGAGACAGATTTAGAACACACCTGGGTAAAGACGCTGTTTAAAAATGTGTCCTTGGCTTTGATATTCTGACTGGTTAGAGACGATCCAATCGCTGATTACTTCCTTTTTGTATAACGCCCTTCCTGCCCTCGTCACCACAAACTACTTCAGTGATAGCAGTCTCAGATCAAATATAAACGCAACATGCAACAATTTCAAAGTTCATAAAAGAAAACCAGTCAATTGAAATACATTCATTAGGCCCTGATCTATGGTTTTCACATGACTGGGAATACAGAAAGTAGGGGCGTGAATCAGAAAACAAGACAGTATCATGTGTGACCATCATTTACCTCATGCAGCGCGATACATCTCCTTCACATAGAGTTGATCAGGCTGTTGATTGTGGAATGTTGTCCCGCTCCTTTTCAATGGCTGTGCGATGTTTTGGATATTGGCGAGAACTGGAACACGCTGGTGTACACGTCTCTCCAGAGCATCCCAAACATGCTCAATGCGTGACATGTCCTGTGAGTATGCAGGCCATGGAAGAACTGGGACACTTTCAGCTTCAGGGAATTGTGTACAGATCTTTGCGACATGGGGCTGTGCATTATCATGCTGAAACATGAGGTGATGGAAGCGGATGAATGGCACAACAATGGACCTCAGTACCTCGTCACGGTATCTCTGTGCATTCAAATTGCCATTAATAAAACGCAATTGTGTTTGTTTCTATAGCTTATGCCTGCCCATACCATAACCCCACCTCCACCATGAAGCACTCTGTTCAAAATGTTGACATCAGATAACCGCTCGTCCACACGATGCCTGTTATCTGCCCGGCACAGTTGAAATCGGGATTCATCCGTGAAGAGTACACTTCTCCCGAGTGCCAGTGGCCATCGAAGGTGAGCATTTGTCCACTGAAGTCTGGTAAGACGCAAAACTGCAGTCAGGTCAAGACCCTGGTGAGGATGACAAGCATGCAGATTAGATTTCCTGAGACGGTTTCTGACAGTTTGTGTAGAACTTCTTTGGTTTTGTGCAAACCCACAGTTTCAACTGTCTGGATGGCTGATCTCAGACAATCCTGCAGGTGAAGAAGCCATATGTGAAGGTCCTGGGCTGGCATGGTTACACATGGTCTGCGGTTGTGAGGCTGGTTCGACGTACTGCCAAATTCTCTAAAACGACTTTGGAGGTGGTTTATGGTGGAGAAATTAACGTTCAATTGTCTGGCAACAGCTCTGGTGGACATTCCTGCAGTCAGCATTCCAATTGCTTGCTACATAAAAACTTGTGACATCTGTGGCATTGTGTTGTGTGACAAAACTTCACATTTTAGATTGACATTTTATTGTCCCCAGCACAAGGTGCACCTGTGTAATTATCATGCTGTTTCATAAGCTTCTTGACATGCCACACCTGTCAGGTGGATGGATTATCTTGGCAAAGGAGAAATGCTCACTAACAGGGATATAAACCAATTTGTGCACAACATTTGAGAGAAATAAGCTTTTTAAGCGAATGGAACATTTCTGGGATCTTTTATTTCAGCTCATGAAACATGGGACCAACACTTTACATGTTGCATTTATAATTTTGTTCAGTGTAGTTTGAGTATATACACAGATTTGAGTCAGGCTAACAAAATATACCTTTGTAGAAGTAGTGTCTTATATATCCAGTCTTCCCTGTACAGTGTGCCATGGACATAATGCTGTTGTTGGGTGCTAGCAGGAACCCATGACCGTTAATGCTCAGCTCTGCTATTGACAGGCAGCGATGCCTGTTGACCTTGTATAACATCTCGATAAGACAAAGGCTGTTCAGTGGAAGAGGAGTTTTCTCTGGCTTCAATCACACAGGTGCAGGACACAGCGTTGCCAGCAATGCAGTACTACGGGGAATCCATGGCAACGCTGTTGCTATGGAAACTTTGAGAGCTATAGTAAAAAAAAAAACATCCAGTCGTCATACCACAGGAGGTTGGTGGCACCTTAATTGGCAAGGACGATCTCGTGGTAATGGCTGGAGTGCAATAAGTGGAATGATATCAAATATATCAAACCCATGTGTTTGACGTCATTCCATTCGCTCCGTTCCAGCCATTATAACGAGCCGTCCTCCCCTCAGCAGCCTCCAATGCAACATACTGTGCATACACTCTGAGCCGACCTGTAGAAGTTCACTTGAATGAAAGACAGCATGTTGAGCCTGTGTATAAGACAGAACTGTGCCCTTTATGTTCAGTGTATTGACGTGTCGGAGCTAGACATTCTTTGGGAGGTAGTTCAAGGTAGGAGGTGGGAGGTGGGAGGCTAGGCCTTTAAAAGTTGTTTTTATTATACCAACAAAAAATATGAATCTCATTCTGAAAAAGATTCATAAACTATGTGCTTTTTCATGTTTCCATGACAGAGACTGTCAATATAACAATTTCCTCTTCTTGAGCAAAAAGTAAACAAGCAAGTGTTCAATTACAGCGCAGATTTTAATTATGTTATGTCTTTTGTTGTTATCAATAACCAAGCAATTATTTTAAATTGGGAAAATAATTGCCCAGAAGGGGGCAATCTTTCTCTTTTTCGACTTGGTTGAGTTGAGCCGTCCCACAGAAAGTAATTGTCTGCTTAATTGATTCCACATTGACAGTGTACATTACAAGGCAACATATATTTTATTAGAACAATTTTGATGAGACTTTGTGTAGTATTGCCCCCCTCCTGCCCAACCAGTTCAATGTTCAAATCTACAACTGTTTAGTAAATTCCTCTCCTAGCATACATTAACCCTGAAAATATGCATTAGCCTATTCACACTGAGTATACCAAATGTTAGGAAGACTTTCGTAATATTGTGTTGCACCTCTTTGGCCCTCAAAATTTGTCAGGGCATGGATTCTGCAAGGTGTCGAAAGCGTTCCATGGGGATGCTGGCCCATATTGACTCCAATGCTTCCCACAGTTGTGTCAAGTTGGCTGGATAGCCTTTGGATGGTGAACCATTTTTGATACACGGGAAACTGTTGGGTGTGAAAAACCCAGCAGCGTTGCAGTTCTTGACACACTCAAACTGGTGGACCTGGCACCTACTACCATACCCTGTTCAAAGGCACTTAAATATTTTGTTTTGGCCATTCACCCTCTGAATGACACACATACACAATCCATGGCTCAATGTCTCAAGGAGGCTTAACAATCCTTCTTTAACATGTCTCCTCCCCTCAGCTACACTGATTGAAGTGGATTTAACAAGTTACATCAATAAGGGATCATAGACTGACCAGGTGAAATCTATGTCATGGAAAGAGTTCCTAATGTTTTGTACACTCAGTGTATAATGTGCATAATCCATGAGCACTCAAACCCCGGTCCAGCGACTGTCAAGTCAACACCGTAACAAAAACGAGAGGTTGGAACCCCTTGACGAGGTCGCTAGGTGTTGGGTTAAGGTTGCTACATGACCCCTTCCTTCGGGAGAGAGAAAATGTCCTCACGCTTCTCTACACAGTCCTTCACATGTACACACCTATTCCATGGCCTCATTGGTGCCATCCCACTTATGACACCAATGCATCAAACCCGGGGGGTAGACTTAAACCCTGGACTGTCAAGCGAACACCTTAAACGTTACGCCCAGTGGTCCGAACCTCTTGACCAGGTTGCTAGTGTTGGCATAAGGTCTGTACAATATTAAGGACACAAAAATTAAAGGGGGATGCCTAGTCAGTTGCACAACTTAATGCATTACATTATTTATAGTATATGTATAAATGAGCTCATAGTTTCTCATGGTGTCTAATGCAGGTCCATGAGCACAACACTTGTTTGGTATGAATTCAGTCATGTATTCAATCTTGTATTAAGTAATGTTTAAAAACAGAGCCCCTAGTCATCATTTTGTAATGTTCATATTTGTAACATTCCAGTATTACAAAAAATAAGTAGACCTAGGAATGTTTTGGGGAATTAATATGTGTGTGGGATATATGAGCTCTAGTGTGGATCATAAATCTAATCATCTATTTATGGATTGCTGTAGGCAAGCCAGGTTCGGAAAAGCCTGTGCTGTCTGTCCCGCCATTTCCCTCTTTCAGCCAGGTAAACCTGACGTCACATCACCACAGAAACTTAGGTTGTCCTGTGGGTTTTCCCATCAACTCCAAAAGTACGGCTGCCCAAGCTAACAAGGAAGTCCCTCCTTCAGTTACGATTTATTGGTTACAACCCAAAGGGTACGGGACACATTGTATTCTCATTGGTTTATTTGGTTGTTAATTTAGCAGCTCTAGTTGGTTTGCGTCAGGTGAAAGTCGTACGGTACTCAGCGGAGAAAAAGTTGTTTCGTTTAGAAATGAAACGTTTGTCAACATCTTAAATGATAAATGTGGAATAATAAGATTTACAACTTCAACATCACCAGGTAAACAGCAGCAATGAAGAGTCTCAAGTACCGACTGAAAAAGCATGAAGTTACGCTCACAGTAAGTTGAATCAACTTTTTGTGAATTGCACATTCATTTTTAGTTATTAAGTACAGTGTAGCCTGATATATCGGACTCAAATTATATCAACCAAGTTTTCCTGTTACAAAGTTTCGAGCTTCCCAAACAAAAGCCTACCAACCCAAGCTAATCGGGGTTTGGCTACATCAAGCCCGTTTGTCATGATCGTGTTGTTAATCATTGTCTTATTGACAAGTGCTTAAAACAAAAGTTTCACATTGAAACATGCTCGTTTATCCAACTGTGTTCGTGGGCAGGGGAGTGGGGTTTTTGAGAAAGGATGTTGGAACATACACCCACGACACGAGCGTCCAATAGCGCCAAATGTTCTCCCTATGGAGGGCATCGTGTCGTGTGTAAATCTGTGCAACAAAGTTAGCATTGTTTAGAGTCTCTATCAGTCGGCACTTCAGGGCCATTGAGCCTCAGCAATATCGATCAATGTCCTCTCTAACAGCATTTATTGTTTTATTGCGTCGTATTTTGTCGCTGGCTTGTAGGCGCCTATAAAAGACAGGCAATTTGAGACAACTGCAAGATGCAGATGTCACCTCTGACTGTACAGACTGCGAGAACCTTTCATAGGCAACATTACAATATCTGTCAGGGGACTGTCGTGCCTTTACATGTTCAAGGGCTACGCAATTCCACACGGATGTTATGTCATATGGATGCACTCTAAAATACACTCTGAAATGTATGTATATATATACCGTGTATGCTATATATATACTGTATATGCTATATAGTAGCCTAATGTTGACTCTATACCAAGAATATTTAGTTGTTGTACAGGTTAGGCCAGTAGGCCCACTATTTATTTCTGGAAGTGACCTGTATGTTACGTTAAGGGCATGAGTGAGTATCCCTTAGGCTATTCCTGCTATATCCCATACAGCCTGCAGGGTAGTGGTATTATGATTGTACTCAGTTCAGCAGGAGTTGTGTGGATGTTTGGCAGCGACAGCCCCTTCTCCCCACAGTAGGCTAATTAACATGAGAAAGGCACAAAGCCAAGCGCTGTTTATTGTCCAAGTTTGTGGCCCAGTCCCTAGAAAAGGAATTCAGGAATTCCATTCAATTTAAATCACAGTGGACCTGTCTCACACGTTTGCAGAGGCGAGAAACGCACAGGTCATGGTGATGAGCTGCAGGCCAATGTTTAGCGTAGTAAAAAAACAAAATAATGAACATAACTTGAGAAAAGCATTAATTTCCCCTGTGGGCGATGGAGGTGCACACTGATTCAAAAGGCAGCAAGGTGGTCATGTCTAGAAAACAGGATTCCTGGTATTCTTATTTTGAAACCTCCAGACCTGTAACAGACACTATTGGATATCAAGAACCTTCAAATAGCGCAGACGGCCACCCATCGCTTCTAGAAAACACGATTGGCATTTGACTGATCAATTCATATTGGCCTTGTTGCATACCGTTGTGTTTGGAGGGGCTGAAGGGACCTAGAATTGAGAGGGGGGGGGGGGGACGTTGCAGGATGAACCAGTGCAAATGCCTGGAGTTACAAAATGTGCCCCAAGAAATTGTCTGTGAAGAGAGAAGTATTTTTCACATTGCAGATCACCATTATCTGTCCAACTCCAAGGCCCTGGGCCCTACTTCTAGACCCCTCATGTTGACCTGAGCTTCCTGATTGATTCATTTGATATCATGGTTACCCTTAATCAACCCTTTTAGACCTTCACACGTTCATGGGGGCGGGAGGTCGATTTGGAATCGATTGGTATTTATGATGTCATACAGAAAAGATACCAAAAGAATATTCGTTGTGATCTGGTTTTGGTTTTGAACTCTATGATTGTAAGTAAGCATTTATCTCACTGTAAGGTTGTATTCGGCGCACGTGTGTGAAACATGAGGTGATACTGCCTGTAACCTAAAAAACGTTGATTTGTCCGTGTGAAACATGAGGTGATACTGCCTGTAACCTAAAAAACGTTGATTTGTCTGTGTGAAACATGAGGTGATACTGCCTGTAACCTAAAAAACTTTGATTTGTCTGTGTAAAACATGAGGTGATACTGCCTGTAACCTAAAAAACGTTGATTTGTCCGTGTGAAACATGAGGTGATACTGCCTGTAACCTAAAAAACAGACTAGCATGTCCCTACTGAACTGACAGCATTAGTCTTGTGAGCCAGCTTCTCCATGGGTGTAACAGGGAACTCTTCCCACACCCTCATCATATTGCACTGTTATTATGAGAACTACAGTAACTGACTACAGAACACAAAATGAAGCACACCCTACAGTCCAGCAGAGCCTACACACTTATATACAGTTGTGTTTGTAATGGCTGCTTACTCCAAAACCCATGAGGATGATTGTGCCGTTTCAAGTGGTCCAACAGCTGTGTGAGAGTGAGTCAGCACGAGGCCCTTTGGGACGGGAACAATAGCTGAATCTAATCCAGACCACGGCCACTTGTGGAAATCGTCCACTAAGTTTTGCAATGTATTTTTTTCTACACATGCCTTTGTTCTTTCTGTCTTCCGAGTAAGATCCTGGGGATTAGTTTCAGGTCTGTAGGACAAAGGTAGCCAATAGTAAGCTCTTCTTTTTTACGCTCCGTTTGACAGAAATGATCTTGTATTTAGAGAGATTGTTCCTGAGTGCTGAGCTATACTTTCTGTTGAGTTTGCCAGACTGATTCCACCCTTATCAAACTCAACCTACAGAAAGCTACTTACTGTCAACAATCCCCCCTCCCTCCCCTTTTCTACATTGCTGCTACTAGCTGTTTATTATCTATGCATAGTCACTTTACAAATGACCCCAACTAACCTGCACCCCTTCACATTATCTCGGTACCGGTACCCCGTGTATGTAGCCGCTATTTCTTGAACTGCGTTGTTTAAGTGCTTGTCAGTAAGCATTTCATGGTACACCTTTTGTTTTCAGAGGATGTGACCATTTTTGGGATTTGATTTTCAACACTTCTGACACTGAACTGTAAACAGGCTCTAGTTCTGCCATTGAGAATACTGTCTGGGTGTATGTTTAGATTATTATAATATCTTTTTTTTACCTAACATTTTAGCCTCTGATAAAGTTTGACACTTATTTTCTTTTTAGATAGTTTTGACAGTCCATCCCTCCGAGGCCTTTTAGCAACATTGTTCCTCTTGAATGAGAACAAGTTGTTTGCTCGTTTCGATTCACTCATATTGATTTGGGCTTTGTGAATGCTTTGGTGCCTGATTCTTTTCCACTGCGTTTGGGTCTGTCAAGTCTCATCAACTCATGCAGATGTGGAGCCCTGGCATATTAGTTTGTTCACAGCTCTTCACAAATCACAGAGGATAACTGTGACAGGTCTGAGGTTATGAAAGTTTTCCAGACAGCTGTTGGTGTTCTGTTTTTTCGGTTGAGTGAGGTGATAGACAGGCCAGTGTTTGTGTTGACAAATGACTAAATGAAGGAGGGTGAGTTCAATACCACACCTTAGACATGCTGGGGTGTAATCATTAGGAGCAGGTCTAAAACTATCTTTGGCACTGACCCCACAAGTAACCTTCAATGTCAAATGGCCCACAATCTTCCCCCTGCTGCGGTAAATTGGCAGGGGTATAGGGGGGTAACAGAAGGAAGAACAGTATTGGCTCTGGAACAGCATGAGTACACGCTAGGACAACAGGCCTGCCTGCTCTGCTCAGAGAAGATGGGGGAGGAGCAGACGGGCCAAGAACAGAGAGGAGAAGAAACACAAGAAAATCAAGATAACTCATCCAAAGGACTTTGACTTCTCAAACACAGCAGAAAGCTAACACAATATGATGCCCTGTCAACTTAAGTCAGCAACTTACTTAGATAACTAGCAAGTTATCTCCTTCTGTTGCACTTCTCCACTAGGATGAGAACTCCGAAACAGGCATTCTATCAACAGACATCTGACTGATGTGTAGCTACTTTTCTCCAGTACTCTTTTCAGTGTAGCCAGCCCTACTTTTCTCCAGTACTCTTTTCAGTATAGCCAGCCCTACTTTTCTCTAGTACTCTTTTCAGTATAGCCAGCCCTACTTTTCTCTAGTACTCTTTTCAGTGTAGCCAGCCCTACTTTTCTCCAGTACTCTTTTCAGTATAGCCAGCCCTACTTTTCTCTAGTACTCTTTTCAGTGTAGCCAGCCTACTTTTCTCTAGTACTCTTTTCAGTGTAGCCAGCCCTACTTTTCTCTAGTACTCTTTTCCGTGTAGCCAGCCTACTTTTCTCCCGTAAAATGCAAGATTAACTTTAAGCAAGACATTAGTAAATGTAGCTGTCTTAGGGCTGTCCCCGACATAAAGAAATATATTGGTCGACCGAAAGTCGTCTGATCGAAATGTTTAAATGTGTATTTTTTTACAAATACATATGTGTTATAATAAAATCAACTATTGCACTTGTCTGATGTTTTAAGCACTCTGTTTGATGAAATGACAAATGACTCGAGGGAGCCAGAGATTTCTGCCGTTACTCTCCTGAGGTTGCCTGTAATAAGCTACACGAGGAGTCGGTCAGCTTTTTCATGTGGAACGCCAATTTAACTTTCCATTTACCGATCTGCGTGCCAGTTATGGTTTTCGTATTTTCGTGGAACAGTTTAATTTAATTTATAATAATGTCTTCGTATCGCAAAATAATTGTCATGTGGTTAATCAAAATTCTATCCAAATCTAAATTAAAATGATACTAACCTCAAAAGTAACTACTATTGCCAACTATATGAAACTAGACTAGGTAAAAACATTGCAGCATGCAGGTAAAATATCCTCATACCACTCACTCACCCTCTCTCTCACACTCTCTCTCTCTCTCTGTCTCTCTGTCTGTCTCTGTCTGTCTCTCTCTCTCTCACTCACTCACACACACACACTCTCTCTCGATCACTCACTCACTCACTCACTCACTCACATGAGCAAACTTTTTTACAAAACATTTTCTTTCTATTACTTTGTTTTGAGCTGTTGAGGAGAGGAGGACTAGTGGGTTGGTTTTGAGCTGTTGAGGAGAGGAGGACTAGTGGGTTGGTTTTGAGCTGTTGAGGAGAGGAGGACTAGTGGGTTGGTTTTGAGCTGTTGAGGAGAGGAGGACTAGTGGGTTGGTTTTGAGCTGTTGAGGAGAGGAGGACTAGTGGGTTGGCTTTGAGCTGTTGAGGAGAGGAGGACTAGTGGGTTGGTTTTGAGCTGTTGAGGAGAGGAGGACTAGTGGGTTGGTTTTGAGCTGTTGAGGAGAGGAGGACTAGTGGGTTGGCTTTGAGCTGTTGAGGAGAGGAGGACTAGTGGGTTGGCTTTGAGCTGTTGAGGAGAGGAGGACTAGTGGGTTGGTTTTGAGCTGTTGAGGAGAGGAGGACTAGTGGGTTGGTTTTGAGCTGTTGAGGAGAGGAGGACTAGTGGGTTGGTTTTGAGCTGTTGAGGAGAGGAGGACTAGTGGGTTGGTTTTGAGCTGTTGAGGAGAGGAGGACTAGTGGGTTGGTTTTGAGCTGTTGAGGAGAGGAGGACTAGTGGGTTGGCTTTGAGCTGTTGAGGAGAGGAGGACTAGTGGGTTGGTTTTGAGCTGTTGAGGAGAGGAGGACTAGTGGGTTGGTTTTGAGCTGTTGAGGAGAGGAGGACTAGTGGGTTGGTTTTGAGCTGTTGAGGAGAGGAGGACTAGTGGGTTGGTTTTGAGCTGTTGAGGAGAGGAGGACTAGTGGGTTGGCTTTGAGCTGTTGAGGAGAGGAGGACTAGTGGGTTGGCTTTGAGCTGTTGAGGAGAGGAGGACTAGTGGGTTGGCTTTGAGCTGTTGAGGAGAGGAGGACTAGTGGGTTGGCTTTGAGCTGTTGAGGAGAGGAGGACTAGTGGGTTGGCTTTGAGCTGTTGAGGAGAGGAGGACTAGTGGGTTGGCTTTGAGCTGTTGAGGAGAGGAGGACTAGTGGGTTGGTTTTGAGCTGTTGAGGAGAGGAGGACTAGTGGGTTGGTTTTGTGGAGTCATGTTGATAGTCTGAGGTAATGTTTACCCATCTCGTTTGATTTACCGTCAATGCCTATTATAAATGGACTGTTTCATATTAATTCCAGATCCATATGAGTGGCAGCAGAAGTTGACATGGCGGCTATAGTGGAATGTTGAGGTTATTCATGTTCACAGCTTTCCAGGAGCTACATGTACGTTGCATGTACAGATCAGCTGAACAGATCCCAGATAGGATAGATGAGGATAGATGACTCGTCTGAAGGTCACCTCTTTCTCAGGAATACACCCTTGCATTAAAATGAACTCATGTGGATCAAGTGTTTATGAACTAAATGCCTATCTAGGACAGATGTTCCACACACAGGACACACAGTGAATGAGTCACTGTCACATCCATAACATATCAACATTTATTTGTGATTCATCAGAAGCCTGTCCTCTGAATGACTCTGACAACCAGCACAATGACAACCCTAGTAGACAGACTGTCATCTCAACAGAGAAACAGACCATAAAGAGCACAAACTATAGAGAGAGGGTTATTTTGAAGTGTGGAAGAGAGTCTAGACATCCTTTCCCAGAACAGAACCCATTCCTGCCGTATCGATTGATGGGTTCCTGTGGAAGCATGGAGCTGGGCTGGCCTCACCCCAATGGGAAATGGGATGTTTTTCTGAAAGCCCTGTGTGTGTGTGTGTATGTAGGTCCCAGAGTGCTGCTGCTGGGCGAGAAGGAAACAATGTGGATTGAAGTTTATCCTAGCATGAGTAAAAGCCCCAGGATTACAGGGGAAAGAGAGAATGTGCATAGCAGCATGAAAAGCTCTCTGACCTCTGGTCTCCGCTGCAGTGTGGGAGGTTAGAACAGTGTGGTCAGTCAGTCAGTCAGACAACGCTGTCGCTGGATGCCAGTAGTGCTCTGACAATACTATTGATTCATAGTGGTTTATCAATGCCTGGAAATTTAAAGTTAACATTTACCCTTTTTGAAAGCTGCAATGTGTACCTTTTTTTGGGTGACCTGATCAAATTCACATAGAAATGTTAGTTATAGAATCTGTCACTCATTGAAAGCAAGTCTAAGAAGCGGTAGATCTGTTCCATGTGTGCTATTTCTATGCTTCCCGCTCTTAAGTTTAGTTTGTAGTTTGTGTCTTTTGCTTTGGGTTTTGTTCACCAGCTTCAAACAGCTGAAAATACAATATTTTTGGTTCTGGGAAATATATTTCACAGCAGTTTAGATGGTACAATGATTCTCTACACTTGCTTGTTTTGTCACATAAACTGAAATTAAGCAAAATATTAGAATTTTAACCAGGAAATGGCGTTGCGATTTTTCTGCATATTGCACCTTTTTTTAAATCGATTACTGTACATTCTCCTCTTTAGCCAGCCATCAGTGTCTCTTAGAGGAAGTAGCAAAGTTATTTCTAAGGTGTTCTCGGGCAAAGATCGATCAAGCATTAATGTCCAAATAGCTGAGGCTTAAGCAGAAGGAAAGTAGTGTATTGTCACAAGACACGTCTCTCCAGAACGCGCGCTCTCCCTCCATTTTTGTGCTCCTTCAATGTTTCATAATGTCGTTGTTTGAATTGTTTGCCCTTTGATTGTTAGTGTCTATCAATTCCCCATTACATAAATGACCAGTAGTAGTACCAGTAAATGACCAGTAGTAGTACCGGTAAATGACCAGTAGTAGTACCAGTAAATGACCAGTAGTAGTACCGGTAAATGACCAGTAGTAGTACCAGTAAATGACCAGTAGTAGTACCAGTAAATGACCAGTAGTAGTACCGGTAAATGACCAGTAGTAGTACCAGTAAATGACCAGTAGTAGTACCGGTAAATGACCAGTAGTAGTACCGGTAAATGACCAGTAGTAGTACCAGTAAATGACCAGTAGTAGTACCAGTAAATGACCAGTAGTAGTACCGGTAAATGACCAGTAGTAGTACCAGTAGTAGTACCAGTAAATGACCAGTAGTAGTACCGGTAAATGACCAGTAGTAGTACCAGTAGTAGTACCAGTAAATGACCAGTAGTAGTACCAGTAAATGACCAGTAGTAGTACCAGTAAATGACCAGTAGTAGTACCAGTAAATGACCAGTAGTAGTACCAGTAGTAGTACCAGTAAATGACCAGTAGTAGTACCAGTAAATGACCAGTAGTAGTACCAGTAAATGACCAGTAGTAGTACCAGTAAATGACCAGTAGTAGTACCAGTAGTAGTACCAGTAAATGACCAGTAGTACCACCAGTAAATGACCAGTAGTACCACCAGTAAATGACCAGTAGTACCACCAGTAAATGACCAGTAGTAGTACCAGTAAATGACCAGTAGTAGTACCAGTAAATGACCAGTAGTAGTACCAGTAAATGACCAGTAGTAGTACCAGTAAATGACCAGTAGTAGTACCAGTAAATGACCAGTAGTAGTACCAGTAAATGACCAGTAGTAGTACCAGTAAATGACCAGTAGTACCACCAGTAAATGACCAGTAGTAGTACCACCAGTAAATGACCAGTAGTAGTACCAGTAAATGACCAGTAGTAGTACCACCAGTAAATGACCAGTAGTAGTACCACCAGTAAATGACCAGTAGTAGTACCACCAGTAAATGACCAGTAGTAGTACCACCATTAAATGACCAGTAGTAGTACCACCAGTAAATGACCAGTAGTAGTACCACCAGTAAATGACCAGTAGTAGTACCACCAGTAAATTACCAGTAGTAGTACCACCAGTAAATGACCAGTAGTAGTACCACCAGTAAATGACCAGTAGTAGGACCAGTAAATGACCAGTAGTAGTACCACCAGTAAATGACCAGTAGTAGTACCACCAGTAAATGACCAGTAGTAGTACCAGTAAATGACCAGTAGAAGTACAGGTAAATGACCAGTAGTAGTAACAGTAAATGACCAGTAGTAGTAGTACCAGTAAATGACCAGTAGTAGTAGTAACAGTAAATGACCAGTAGTAGTACCAGTAAATGACCAGTAGTAGTACCAGTAAATGACCAGTAGTACCACCAGTAAATGACCAGTAGTAGGGTTAACGCACCACCACTAATGATCTGTGGAGCTTCTCAAAGTAATGTTTTCCTCACTTCAAACAGCAAGCAAACAAAATCTGATTTTACATACAATGACAATGACAATAGTTCCTCAACGTATTTGAAAAATATTTCCAGCTCTCTCCCTTTCCATAATCCAGGGTTTCCCAAACTTGGTCCTCAGGAACACAAGGGGTGCATGTTTTGGTTTTTACCCTAGCACTATTTGGCTGATTCAACTAATCATCAAGCTTTGATAATTTGAGTCAGCTGTGTACTGTTAGGGCAAAAAACTAAACGTTCACCCCTTGGGTTCCCGAGGACCGAATGTGGGAAACACTGCTATAACCACTCAGCATCAAAGTGAAAAATGTAATGCTCTGATCCAGTGGGAGCGTCACAAAATACCAGATTACTTCTTACAGGATGGTCTGGAACAGTTTTTATCCTTCTGGTTAGGCTATCTGAAGGTTACATTTGACTAGTTACATAAAGGTTAAATAAAAATAAAATAAAAATATATTTTTTAAATCTTGATCTCCGGCTCCCTCTTGAGTCATTTGTCTTAATTATTTAATCAAACAGCATGCTTAAAGCATCAGACAAGCTCAGTACATATAGTTGGTTTATTAAAACACAGTGTGTCTATATATGCCAAGATATAGATATATGCCAAGATATAGATATATATATATAAGATATATGCCAAGATCATCAGCCAAGATTTATTTTTCGGCGACAGCCCTAATTGAAAGCATTGCGGTTTGTGGGTTTTCATTGGAGGATTTGTGCTGTATGATGCTCCATCAGGATTGACACACTTTCGAAGGTTACTATACAGTTGATGAACAGTCGGCCCACCTTCTCCCTGAAAACCCTGCTATGACATGTTTCTGGTCTGTGAAAAGGGAATCAATCTGGAACAGGTCTAATCTTGTTGCTGTGAACATAGCACTAAGTTATTCTATGAATTTCAACGGTAGTTGGCAATGGACTAGCTTAGACTAGTACACTGTATGTGTGTGAATCTGTATGTATGAACCAAAACCATCAATGAACCTTTTGTGCCTGTAATGAGGATTGTTATGCTAAATTAATTTGTCGGCAATTGGATCACCATCCAACAATCAGGAGACCTAATGTTTTGACATAAACCAAAGCAGCACATTTGAGTTAAACCCGCCCATAGTCTCTCAGAAGATGCTGATTGGATACTTATTAGCCACTCCAAGTGCCTCTCCATTGGAGTAGGTCCTGATTTGAATCAGTGAAGATTCTTTATTAGTAATAATGAATTCATTTCTAATCAGTGGGCTCTAGCATTTGAATACTACATCTTACAAATGCATGCAGTGGCAGGGCACTTAGTTATGAAATTAGCCATGGCATATTAAAGAGATGAGCAAGAGAGCAATCAGACTCATTTCAAGCCCTTGAACGACTCTCTCCACTGTGTGGGAAAGGCAGCCCCCCGCACCTCTCTGATTCAGAGGGGAGGGGTTCATTGCGGAAGACACATTTCAGTTGAATGCATTCAGTTGCACAACTGACTATGTATCCCCCTGGACTGAAACATGGTGTTTTGACAGGCTGTATCTTTTAAAATGATTAACCCTCTTCGGAGGAGACACACTCATTTTAATTAGATTTATTTTACAGCTTTTCTGATACATATGCATATATTTCACAGACATACACATTTTACTTACACGGTACTTTTACATTATTCTACCTTTATTTTAACATGGAAAACAGATCAAGGGTCTCTTTTACAGCTGGGCCTTACATATACATGTTTACACATACAGTTTAGGTACAATGATTAAGAAACTACACAAGACAAACAAAACCATCACAGATAACACAAACAAATACAGCAGCAGATTGTTACATTTACATAAGGTTATTCCCCCAACAGGTTATTCCCCCAACAGGTTATTCCCCCAACAGGTTATTCCCCCAACAGGTTATTCCCCTAACAGCACAATAACTTGTATTACCCGAAACAGTTATAAAGCAATCACATAACATTAAAACATTATCAAACATTAAAACATTAAAACAGTACCAAACATTAAAACATTATCAAACATTAAAACATTACCAAACATTAAAACAGTACCAAACATTAAAACATTACCAAACATTAAAACAGTACCAAACAGTACCAAACATTAAAACAGTACCAAACATTAAAACATTACCAAACATTACCAAACATTACCAAACATTACCAAACATTAAAACATTACCAAACATTAAAACATTACCAAACATTAAAACATTAAAACAGTACCAAACATTCAAACATTACCAAACATTACAAAACATTAAAACATTACCAAACATTAAAACAGTACCAAACATTACCAAACATTAAAACATTACCAAACATTAAAACATTACCAAACATTAAAACATTACCAAACATTAAAACAGTACCAAACATTAAAACAGTACCAAACATTAAAACAGTACCAAACATTCAAACAGTACCAAACATTCAAACATTACCAAACATTCAAACATTACCAAACATTCAAACATTACCAAACATTCAAACATTACCAAACATTCAAACAGTACCAAACATTCAAACAGTACCAAACATTAAAACAGTACCAAACATTAAAACAGTACCAAACATTAAAACAGTACCAAACATTAAAACAGTACCAAACATTACCAAACATTAAAACATTACCAAACATTAAAACAGTACCAAACATTAAAACATTACCAAACATTAAAACAGTACCAAACATTACCAAACATTAAAACAGTACCAAACATTACCAAACATTAAAACATTACCAAACATTAAAACATTACCAAACATTAAAACAGTACCAAACATTAAAACAGTACCAAACATTACCAAACATTAAAACATTACCAAACATTAAAACATTACCAAACATTAAAACATTACCAAACATTAAAACATTACCAAACATTAAAACATTACCAAACATTAAAACAGTACCAAACATTAAAACAGTACCAAACATTAAAACAGTACCAAACATTAAAACAGTACCAAACATTACCAAACATTAAAACATTACCAAACATTAAAACATTACCAAACATTACCAAACACTAAAACATTAATTTTATTTTTTTACCTTTATTTATCTAGGCAAGTCAGTTAAGAACTAATTCTTATTTTCAATGACGGCCTAGGAACTGCCTGTTCAGGGGCAGAATGACAGATTTGTACCTTGTCAGCTCGGGGGTTTGATCTTACAACCTTCCGTTTACTAGTCCAACGCTCTAACCACTAGGCTACCCTGCCGCCCCACATTACCAAACATTACCAAACATGAAAACATTACCAAACATGAAAACATTACCAAACATGAAAACATTACCAAACATGAAAACATTACCAAACATTAGTACATTACCAAACATTAAAACATTACCAAACATTAAAACATTACCAAACATTAAAACATTACCAAACATTAACTCTTTGATCTCATCCCTCAGCCACTCTCAGCCCATCCCACCTATCACCATAGACCAACCCTCAGCCACGCTCAGCCCATCCCACCTATCACCATAGACCAACCCTCAGCCACTCTCAGCCCATCCCACCTATCACCATAGACCAACCCTCAGCCACTCTCAGCCCATCCCACCTATCACCATAGACCAACCCTCAGCCACTCTCAGCCCATCCCACCTATCACCATAGACCATCCGCGTTTGGTTTCCATGTGCCATATATTTTTCAATTGTACTGTGATGTTTTACATACATGTTGAACCTGTCTAATCGTATCCACAGATGGTGAGCTAAAGATGAAAACCTTTCCTACCAGTATTATTATATTATTTGTTGACTTCCAGATCGCCCAACACTGCTATTTGTAAGGTTCATTTTAAGTGAATGTTGTGATTATTATGATGTTTTTTAACCATTCCTGAATCTGTGACCAGAAACAAGATGCATAGGGGCAATTCCAGAATAAATGATTAGTTATTCTGTCTCTTCACAGCAAAATTTACAGAGCTGAAATTGTTGTATGCCCCGTGTGTGTGTGTGTTTGTGTTGGTGGCAAGAACTTTGTATAATAATGTACATTGGAAAAACTCAAAAGTTTTGAATCAAGTGTTGTTTTTTGTATCAGTTCATAAACCATATGCCATGGAATCAGTACATCAAATCTCTTCCCATTTATTTTTGCAGCATGTATGGCACAGCTGCCACATTTTTGTCCTTAGATGAAACTGGTATATTTTTCTATTTATGCCAGTTCCTTTCAGCCAATTAGTATCTTTACTATATGACAGACAAACTAGTTCCCTACCTTCTCTCTTTTCCACTTGCCTCCTGCAGTGTTGTGGTAGTGCTGTAATCAGTTGATTATAAGTTTGGATTGAGCAGATACTCCCATATATTCTGGTAGCTGCATATGTGACATAACTCCACCGTTTCTATTCATAATGTCTTTAATAAATATAATACCACACAATTCCATTTTTTCCCTTGAAGAATGTTATTTATTAATCAGTATATTTGAAGAATGTTATTTATTAATCAGTATATTTGAATAATGTTATTTATTAATCAGTATATTTGAAGAATGTTATTTATTAATCAGTATATTTGACTTACTATTTGTTGTAATATTTCTTGTCTTTTCAGGAGGATAAGACTGAAATTGTAACCAGCTTTGTGTGGCTTGTTTAAGAAAGGGCCATACTTTAAACAACATTTATTTTTCAATTAGTCCTAAATTACAAGTTGTAATCTGTATAAAGGCCATTTTTGAACAAAGGATAGAGTGGTGGGTTTGGGGTGGTGGAGAGGTAGGATGGTGGTGGTGGTGGTAGGGGCCGGATGGTGAGTTTGAGGGTGGTGGAGGGTTGAGGTGGTGCAGGGGTAGGATGGTGGGTTTGGGGTGGTGAAGGGGTAGGATGGTGGGTTTGGGCTGGTGGAGGGGTAGGATGGTGGGTTTGGGGTGGTGGAGGGGTAGGATGGTGGGTTTGGGCTGGTGGAGGGGTAGGATGGTGGGTTTGGGCTGGTGAGAGAGGAGCAGGTCTCGGTAGTGCTTTGTTTGGAAGGAGAAACCTCTGATTTGAAGGTGGTTTGGGAACAACAGGGAGAGTCATGAGTACAGCAATACAAGTGAGAAGATACCCTGTAACATCTGGACTTAATGCTGTGTACCTTACCTCTTCATGAACCAAAACAGTCCGTCCTCATTCAGAAACTCTTACCCTAAAGGTATGATCAAATAGATTTGCAGGTTGAGGCAATTAGATTTTACAAGCGTTTGGTCAACTTCCCTATTGAGGTGATGAGCTGCTAAAGGAAACTTGCTGCTCTCCTGAACATGTTTATATGTGCAGTGGAATGTTTTGTCTAGTGGGCCAGCATTGACTCACTATAACAGCAGACATCATTCTGTAGAATTACTCTGAAGAGGTTGATCTGGTCCCCAATGACCTGTCCACCTTTTTGATTGGCCCACACGGTGTAACCTCACAAGCACAGCAGTGCCTGGCTCACTCCACTTCCCCTTCTCATTCTCCTCCTCTGCCCAGATTCTCTGTCTCCACTCCCTCTGGAATCAATGAAAAGAGGCCTGGAGTGCTGTGGAAGACTTCTCTGTCTGGCTGCTCAGGGCCTGAAAGCACTGTCACTAAGGGGTTATTATGTGTGTGCGTGTGAAAAGGAGAGACTTTAATACACCCCCCACTTATGGCTGTGTGTGAGAGAGAGAACGCGAGAGATGCTGAATACACTCCCACTCAGAGGCTCGTCCAAAGAGAGAGGAGAGCCTCTGTTCACATCAGAGGCCACCATGGCACGGCGCCCTGTGGCGCCCTCCGTTTTGGAATTGCCCTGGCTCCTCCCCTTTTTGTCTTCATGAAACGACAAGAAACTACTGTATTAATCCAGAAACCTTCTCTTTCACTGTGCCAGTGTGGAACCAGTCCTACTCAAGACTGCAGGGTGCCTCGCAGCAGATGTTCTCATGTTTTAGAAATGCTTTTAGGAGTGAGTCAATACTTTGTTGCTCAAAAAGAGTGAGAGATACTTTGTCCTCTACCTGAGGAAGGGCCTCTCTGTCCTCTGCCTGAGGAAGGGCCTCTCTGTCCTCTGCCTGAGGAAGGGCCTCTCTGTCCTCTGCCTGAGGAAGGGCCTCTCTGTCCTCTGCCTGAGGAGGGGCCCCCTTTGTCCTCTGCCTGAGGAAGGGCCCCCTTTGTCCTCTGCCAGAGGAAGGGCCGGGAGGCTAATAGAGAAAAGTCTCAGCAGAGGAATGCCAACTACAATAAATGGGGCTATGGAAGGGAAAGAAACCTGTTTGTGAAAAGTTAAACAAAAGCACTGAGCTTTGTGTGAACTTTGCGGTTCAAAGGCTGAGTCATGTTTTATTATGTACCGTTATTGGTGTTTTTAACAGTGAAGAGAATAAAGAGATTTCTTCTGAGTCAGATCACAGAGCCGATAACATGAGGAAAACATTGGAGAATTACGATGGGACTGTTTATCTGAGACTTGACTCCATTTGATCACAGAATATTTTTTTGTAGAAATCTTTCTGACTGTTTTGGTTTGAACGGAAGGCCAAGTAGCCTATTCTCAACAAATGTAATTAACGCGTCAGATGTAGAATAGATTGAGGGCTATTCAGAAATTATACCAATGTGGATATCAAACTAAAGTATCAGAACACTTGTTTGCAAAACTCTTGAGTTAGTTTACGAGAGCCTCTTCAGATGTCTTTTTTGACTCTCTTCACATCCATCTTAAAACACTTGATGTGGCAATAGGTTGTGCGTTAGTTTCCCTTAGATCAGGGGTCACCAACCTTTTCTGAGTCAAGGTCGCTTTCTAATTGAAAATGTAGGCCGGGATGTACCACTCAGATTTGTATTTTAATTACTTAAAAAGCGTAAACATATGCAACATGAACTAATTTAAAAACATTCTGTGTTAATGAGGTTCATGCAGTTGGCTTTAGGCCCAATACATTATCACTGCACATTGAATTCTCCTGTCCAATATTGTTCTTCTGAGACCATTTTGACATTGTTTTAAAATGTTAGGTTTATGATCACACTGGTAATAGAGCATTTGTTGTATTATTTGTGAGTCACAGCTGAGTGAGAATAATAAATAACTATTTTACTAGACAGATGGCCTTCATCTGATGGTCAGTCTGAGGGGAGGGAAGAAGCAGTGGTGAGGCTGCCTCTCTCAGCCATACTCCCCATCCCTCCACTCTCAGCCATACTCCCTTCCCTCCACTCTCCCTCCCTTCCCTCTCAGCCATACTCCCCATCCCTCCACTCTCCCTCCCTTCCCTCTCAGCCATACTCCCCATCCCTCCACTCTCAGCCATACTCCCCATCCCTCCACTCTCCCTCCCTTCCCTCTCAGCCATACTCTCCCTCCCTTCCCTCTCAGCCATACTCTCCCTCCCTTCCCTCTCAGCCATACTCCCCATCCCTCCACTCTCCCTCCCTTCCCTCTCAGCCATACTCCCCATCCCTCCACTCTCCCTCCCTTCCCTCTCAGCCATACTCCCCATCCCTCCACTCCCAACCATACTCCCCATCCCTCCACTCCCAACCATACTCCCCATCCCTTCCCTCTCATCCCTCCACTCTCCCTCCCATCCCTCCACTCTCCCTCCACTCTCCCTCCCACCCCTCCACTCTCCCTCCCACCCCTCCACTCTCCCTCCCATCCCTCCACTCTCCCTCCCATCCCTCCACTCTCCCTCCCATCCCTCTACTTTCCCTCCACTCTCCCTCTACTCTCCCTCTACTCTCCCTCCACTCTCCCTCCCTTCCCCCCACTCTCCCTCCCTTCCCCCCCACTCTCTCTCCCTTCCCCCCCACTCTCCCTCCCTTCCCCCCCACTCTCTCTCCCTTCCCCCCCACTCTCTCTCCCTTCCCCCCCAACTCTCTCTCCCTTCCCCCCCAACTCTCTCTCCCTTCCCCCCCACTCTCTCTCCCTTCCCCCCCACTCTCTCTCCCTTCCCCCCCACTCTCTCTCCCTTCCCCCCCACTCTCTCTCCCATCCCTCCACTCTCAATCCACTCTCCCTCCACTCTCCCTCCCTTCCCCCCCACTCTCCCTCCCTTCCCCCCCTTCCCCCCCACTGTCTCTCCCTTCCCCCCCACTCTCTCTCCCTTCCCCCCCACTCTCCCCCCCTCTGCTGAGAAAAGGGGACAACATCTTCCAGCTGATGGTGAAACTCAAGTCACACTGTATTATTTCTGCTTCATGCACCAATTCATGGTGTTACTCTTATGGCCAGAGAGAGTGCATTTTCTGGCTGATAATAAAGTGTTGAACAAGGTGTTGGCACAGTGCAGAATAACAACTTAAACATGAACTTACTCATAAAAACAGCAGTATTCGTTGAGTCTGTATTCGTTGATTCTCTTACGGTATCATCTTTCCTGTAGGTTCCAGGCTTCTTTTTACAGGCTATGGCTCCAGGAAACTGTGCAGACATGGTGATCTGAGCTATCTGATTGGCCAGCGGTAGGCCTATAGGTGCACTTGATTTGCTCTCTATGTCTGCCTGTTAGGCAGAGTTTTAAAAATGTATATATATTTTTTAAATGCAACCTTTATTTAACTAGGCAAGTCAGTTAAGAACAAATTCTTATTTACAATGACGGCCTAGGAACAGTGGGTTAACTGCCTTTTTCAGGGGCAGAACGACAGATTTGTACCTAATCAGTTCAGGGATTCGATCCAGCAACCTTACTGGCCCAACGCTCTAACCACTAGGCTACCTGCCTTCAGACACATGAAGTGGTTCAAAATGGGAACACTTTGCATTCTGCTAGGACTGGGAAGAATGAATCAAGTGCACCTACCGTCAACAGTGTGAAACCAATACAAAAAATGGAATGCAAAGCTTTATCTTAGGTATAAAAAAATATATATATTGAACATTGAAAGTCAATATATATAAAAAAAATATTTAAAAAAATAAAAAGAGTTCTTAATATATATATATATTATTATTGAACAATTCTTTTTACAAGAGTGTTTGGTGAATGCCTTGGAGATTATGATCGACCGGTTGGTGACCACTACCATAGATTGTTTCTTAGGAAATGACCACATAATAGTAATGGGGACCAGTAGGAGGCAGGTAGATCACATGATAGCAAGGGGAACCAGTAGGAGTCAGGTAGGTCACAATTTGGTTTAAATAATGCAAAAACAAAGTGTTGGAGGAGAAAGTAAAAGTGCAATATGTGCCATGTAAGAAAGCTAACGTTTCAGTTCCTTGCTCAGAACATGAGAACATATGAAAGCTGGTGGTTCCTTTTAACAGGAGACTTCAATATTCCCAGGTAAGACGTTTTAGGTTGTTAGGTAGTTATTATAGGAATTGTAGGACTATTTCTCTCTACCATTTGTATTTCATGAACCTTTGACAATTGGATGTTCTTATAGGCACTTTATTATTGCCAGTGTAACAGTATAGCTTCCGTCCCTCTCCTCGCCCCTACCTGGGCTCGAACCAGGAACACATCGACAACAGCCACCCTCGAAGCAACGTTATCCATGCAGAGCAAGGGGAACAACCACTCCAAGTCTCAGAGCGAGTGATGTTTGAAACGTTATTAGCGCGCACCCCGCTAACTAGCTAGCCATTTCACATCGGTTACACCAGCCTAATCTCGGGAGTTGATAGACTTGAAGTCATAAACAGCGCAATGCTTGAAGCATTGCGAAGAGCTGCTGGCAATTCGCACGAAAGTGCTGTTTGATTGAATGCTTACGAGCCGGCTGGTGCCTACCACCGCTCAGTCAGACTGCCCTGTCAAATCATAGACTTAATTATAACATAATAACACAGAGAAATACGAGCCTTAGGTCATTAATATGGTCGAATCCGGAAACTATCATCTCGAAAACAAAACATTTATTCTTTCAGTGAAATACGGAACGTTCCGTATTTTATCTAACGGGTGGCATCCATAAGTCTAAATATTGCTGTTACATTGCACAACCTTCAATGTTATGTCATAATTACGTAAAATTCTGGCAAATGAGGCGGCCCAAACTGTTGCATATACACTGACTCTGCGTGCAATGAACGCAAGAGAAGTGACACAATTTCACCTGGTTAATATTGACTGCTAACCTGGGTTTCTTTTAGTTAAATATGCAGGTTTAAAAATATATACTTCTGTGTTTTGATTTTAAGAAAAGCATTGATGTTTATGGTTAGGTACACATTGGATCAACGGCAGTCCTTTTTCACGAATATGCACAACATCGATTATATGCAACGCAGGACACGCTAGATAAACTAGTAATATCATCAACCATGTGTAGTTAACTAGTGATTATGATTGATTGTTTTTTATAACATGAGTTTAATGCTAGCTAGCAACTTACCGTGGCTTCTTACTGCATTCGCATAACAGGCAGGCTCCTCGTGGAGTGCAATGTAATCAGGTGGTTAGAGCATTGGACTAGTTAACTGTAAGGTTGCAAGATTGAATCCCCCGAGCTGACAAGGTAAAAAAATCTGCCGTTCTGCCCCTGAACAAGGCAGTTAACCCACTGTTCTTAGGCCATCATTGAAAATAAGAATGTGGTCTTAACTGACTTTCCTAGTTAAATAAAGATTAAATAAAGGTGTAAAAAATGTTTTTTTTAAATTATTATTATTAATTATTTTTTTAAATCGGCCAAATCGGTGTCCAAAAATACCGATTTCCGATTGTTATGAAAACTTGAAATCGGCCCTAATTAATCGGCCATTCTGATTAATCGTTCGACCTCTAGTGTGGAGAGTTCTTGGTACTGTAGCACCTGCCTCTGATGCTGGCACTTGGCAGTGGTCCTGGTACCTCATACCAAAAATGTGACAAATAATATATTTCCATACAAATGTATGTATTACAAAAACATTGTAATATTGTTTATATTTCACATAAAATATATTTTATGGATGCATTTTATGAATATATATATATTTTGGTATGGGACAGTCCAGTCCTGTTACAGTGCTCAGCCTGTTGGTGCATTAGGCTGACAGTAAAAGCCTAAGTTAGGCCCAGTTGGAGGTTACATGTTTTGCATTCTGATAACTAAGGAATGGTATGATTTATCTAGTGGGCACCATGACAATTAGATCATGGAATTATTTCCTGCTTTACAGAGGTTGCCACTTGTCATAAATCATATTTGTGTTTTATTACTGTAGCCCAACTGTTGCTAGGTTACATGCATTTGGGCTCATGAACGCAGCTGCCTGGTAAAGAAGGACAGATGACTGGGAAGGAGAAGACCCCACGCGGCGTCTGGCATTTCTCAGAAACTCTATTAAATGAATACAGTTGGCTTTGGGGATGACCAGTGAAATATACCTGCTGGAGCGCGTGCTACGGGTGGTGACCAGTGAAATATACCTGCTGGAGCGCGTGCTACGGGTGGTGACCAGTGACCTGAGATAAGGCGGGGCTTTACCTAGCAAAGACTTATAGATGACCTGGAGCCAGTGGGTTTGGCGACAAATATGAAGTGAGGGCAAGCCAACAGGAGCATACAGTTCGCAGTGGTGGGTAGTATATGGGGCCTTGGTGACAAAACGGATGCTTGTGCTTGTGAAATATTTCACAATACAGAAATCTATATTTAATTCGGAAAGCCATATTCGTAGTGTGTTTCATGGCGTCTGTAAAGCTATGTGTTGGGACTCGGCTCAATACAGAGGAAATTAAATGTTTCCTTGTTGATTATATATCAAGACTTCCGCCCGGCCCCCAACATTACCTTGTTATGGAACTTACAGCCAGGCTCAGCCCCCAACATTACCTTGTTATGGAAGTTACAGCCAGGCTCGGCCCCCAACATTACCTTGTCATGGAACTTACAGCCAGGCTCAGCCCCCAACATTACCTTGTTATGGAACTTACAACCAGGCTCAGCCCCCAACATTACCTTGTTATGGAACTTACAGCCAGGCTCAGCCCCCAACATTACCTTGTTATGGAACTTACAGCCAGGCTCAGCCACCAACATGACCTTGATATGGAACTTACAGCCAGGCTCAGCCCCCAACATTACCTTGTTATGGAACTTACAGCCAGGCTCAGCCACCAACATGACCTTGATATGGAACTTACAGCCAGGCTCAGCCCCCAACATTACCTTGTTATGGAACTTACAGCCAGGCTCAGCCCCCAACATTACCTTGTTATGGAACTTACAACCAGGCTCAGCCCCCAACATTACCTTGTTATGGAACTTACAGCCAGGCTCAGCCCCCAACATGACCTTGTTATGGAACTTACAGCCAGACTCAGCCCCCAACATGACCTTGTTATGGAACTTACAGCCAGGCTCAGCCACCAACATGACCTTGTTATGGAAGTTACAGCCAGGCTCGGCCCCCAACATGACCTTGTTATGGAACTTACAGCCAGGCTCGGCCCCCAACATTACCTTGTTATGGAAGTTACAGCCAGGCTCGGCCCCCAACATTACCTTGTTATGGAACTTACAGCCAGGCTCAGCCCCCAACATTACCTTGTTATGGAACTTACAGCCAGGCCTGCCCCCAACATTACCTTGTTATGGAACTTACAGCCAGGCTCGGCCCCCAACATGACCTTGTTATGGAACTTACAGCCAGGCTCAGCCACCAGCATGACCTTGTTATGGAACTTACAGCCAGGCTCAGCCCCCAACATGACCTTGTTATGGAACTTACAGCCAGGCTCAGCCCCCAACATGACCTTGTTATGGAACTTACAGCCAGGCTCAGCCCCCAACATTACCTTGTTATGGAACTTACAGCCAGGCTCGGCCCCCAACATTACCTTGTTATGGAACTTACAGCCAGGCTCAGCCCCCAACATTACCTTGTTATGGAACTTACAGCCAGGCTCAGCCACCAACATGACCTTGTTATGGAACTTACAGCCAGGCTCAGCCACCAACATGACCTTGTTATGGAACTTACAGCCAGGCTCGGCCCCCAACATTACCTTGTTATGGAACTTACAGCCAGGCTCAGTCAGCTGTATGGAGGTTTTATTCATTATGAAATATTGTGTCAGCTAAATGTTGCCCCTATTTATCAAGACAAATCCTGTGTAGAATTTAAATCAGCATTGAAGAAAGTAACATGTTTTATTTATGAACTGTGATGTCGAAAGCAAACATGGCCTAGATAAAAAAACAATAGACATTTGTTTTATCTGTTACACTTAACTTGAGTCCACAGTAGCATACAGGGCTTTTCACCTACATCAGGGTGGCTGGTACACCCCAATGGGTTTTTAGGATTAAAGTCTGGCTCCATGTGCTGACCATGAGGTCATCCTGGCAGTACTAGTCTGCTGTGTAGGGCCCTTACATCATAGCCTCTCAGTAGGAGAGTGAGGAGCAAAGATGAGAGGGGCGTGTGTGTTGGGGGGGTTTGCGCTGAGGGATTTCGCAGAGTCAGGGAGAACCATGGCTGAGGGCTTATCTCCCCCCTCCACACACACACATAGACTGAGCCACAGGAACACAAACCCTATTCTGCTGATGAGACAGGTGCTATGGAGAGGGCCCAGACAGGCGCTATGGAGAGGGCCCAGACAGGCGCTCTATGGAGAGGGCCCAGACTGGCGCTCTATGGAGAGGGCCCAGACTGGCGCTCTATGGAGAGGGCCCAGACTGGCGCTCTATGGAGAGGGCCCAGACTGGCGCTCTATGGAGAGGGCCCAGGCCGCCGGGCGCTCTATGGAGAGGGCCCAGGCCGCCTGGCGCTCTATGGAGAGGGCCCAGGCCGCCTGGCGCTCTATGGAGAGGGCCCAGGCCGCCTGGCGCTCTATGGAGAGGGCCCAGGCCGCCTGGCGCTCTATGGAGAGGGCCCAGGCCGCCTGGCGCTCTATGGAGAGGGCCCAGGCCGGCGGGCGCTCTATGGAGAGGGCCCAGGCGGGCGCTCTATGGAGAGGGCCCAGGCGGGCGCTCTATGGAGAGTTCGCTCAATGGAGAGGGCCCAGGCAGACACGACAGTGGAGTCTGGTGGGGAGAAAGGGAAACGTTCACTCTCCCTGCCTAGTTGAGGCAGGTTTCACTCTCCCTGCCTAGTTAAGGGACCGGGGGAGACCTAGTCAGTTGTACAACTGAATGTATTCAACTGAAATGTGTCTTCCGCATTTAACCCAGCCGGGGGCTGCCTTAATCGACATCCACGTCTTCGGTGAGGTTTCACTCTCCTGCCGAGTTGAGGGAGGGTTTCACTCTCCTGCCGAGTTGAGGGAGGGTTTCACTCTCCTGCCGAGTTGAGGGAGGGTTTCACTCTCCTGCCGAGTTGAGGGAGGGTTTCACTCTCCTGCCGAGTTGAGGGAGGGTTTCACTCTCCTGCCGAGTTGAAGGGAGGGTTTCACTCTCCTGCCCAGTTGAGGGAGGGTTTCACTCTCCTGCCCAGTTGAGGGAGGGTTTCACTCTCCTGCCCAGTTGAGGGAGGGTTTCACTCCCCTGCCCAGTTGAGGGAGGGTTTCACTCTCCTGCCCAGTTGAGGGAGGGTTTCACTCCAGCTTGGATTTAAAACTCTAAGTGGTTTCTTGTGCTCCTGCAGTTTCATCATGTGGGAATCCATTTTTGTGGTGTTGATATGCTTGCAAAGTCACCCAATGCTGCCCTCTGTTGGTCAGATATGGAGTATTGAATTGTCATTGGTTGAAACCATGTACTGGAGCTCTACGTTGCTCAAACTAGAGGAACTTCACAACTATAAAAAAAGGAAGCAGTTTTTCCCAAATTCATCTTGATGTCATTACTCCCCCACTAAATAAACAAAAGATCTCTGAAACAAACATTTTTGAGGGCCGGGGACAATGGGTTCACAGAAAAGAGTGTGGAGTTTTGAGGGGTTTTCCTAGTGGGACCTATTGACTGAACTGGTCATATAACCGGTAAAGAAAGAGTGGAGTGCTGATTACAGGCAAGTCCACACCCGCAAGCTGAGCCTCTTCCCAGATTGGAATGTTGCTATGCCAAAACTGGCATTTTCCTCACGTAGACGAACTGTCCACTACAGAGGTTTACCTAGCTGTGACATTTACCATAATGGATGGCTTTTTAATGGGACTTTTATCAACAATGGTCCCTGACAGTAATGTCCATGTGAACAATGTTACTCCATATTTGTCATAAAGCATCCAGTGTATTGCATAAGTCATTCCAGTAAATTGCTGCTTCTGTTGGCACTGTAAGATGAGAGATCACTGTTTTATCAACTTTTAATTGCAACATATTATGTCTTTATGCAACTTTGTCTTGACAGAATACAAAGGGGCTTTAAAGACACAGTATTCTGTGTCAGCATGTTTCTTCTAGATTCTTCTATTGAGCCTCATGCCTTGCCCTCTGTATAGTGTGTGTGTGTGTGTGTGTGTGTGTGTGCTGTGACTTGTAGCTAGCTACTGGTGGTGTTAGCCACCTTCACCACCAGGTTACTTTCAGGGAGTCACTGCTGTTGTTTAGTTTCAATTCACCTCTATTCATTTTGTTGTACGTTTATTTCATCACTCTGACTAACTGGACTGATCCCTCCAGTGAGTGTGGTGTCACGCTGCCCTCAGCCTCATATGGACTGATCCCTCCAGTGAGTGTGGTGTCACTCAGCCCTCAGCCTCATATGGACTGATCTCTCCAGTGAGTGTGGTGTCACGCTGCTCTCAGCCTCATATGGACTGATCTCTCCAGTGAGTGTGGTGTCACGCTGCCCTCAGCCTCATATGGACTGATCTCTCCAGTGAGTGTGGTGTCACGCTGCCCTCAGCCTCATATGGACTGATCTCTCCAGTGAGTGTGGTGTCACGTTGCCCTCAGCCTCATATGGACTGATCTCTCCAGTGAGTGTGGTGTCACGCTGCTCTCAGCCTCCTATGGACTGATCCCTCCAGTGAGTGTGGTGTCACTCAGCCCTCAGCCTCATATGGACTGATCTCTCCAGTGAGTGTGGTGTCACGCTGCTCTCAGCCTCATATGGACTGATCTCTCCAGTGAGTGTGGTGTCACGCTGCCCTCAGCCTCATATGGACTGATCTCTCCAGTGAGTGTGGTGTCACGCTGCCCTCAGCCTCATATGGACTGATCTCTCCAGTGAGTGTGGTGTCACGTTGCCCTCAGCCTCATATGGACTGATCTCTCCAGTGAGTGTGGTGTCACGCTGCTCTCAGCCTCCTATGGACTGATCTCTCCAGTGAGTGTGGTGTCACACTGCCCTCAGCCTCATATGGACTGATCTCTCCAGTGAGTGTGGTGTCATGCTGCTCTCAGCCTTATATGGACTGATCTCTCCAGTGAGTGTGGTGTCACACTGCTCTCAGCCACGCTGCTCTCAGCCTCATATGGACTGATCCCTCCAGTGAGTGTGGTGTCACACTGCCCTCAGGCTCATGGACTGATCTCTCCAGTGAGTGTGGTGTCACACTGCCCTCAGCCTCATGGACTGATCTCTCCAGTGAGTGTGGTGTCACGCTGCTCTCAGCCTCATATAGACTGATCTCTCCAGTGAGTGTGGTGTCACACTGCTCTCAGCCTCATATGGACTGATCTCTCCAGTGAGTGTGGTGTCACGCTGCCCTCAGCCTCATATAGACTGATCTCTCCAGTGAGTGTGGTGTCACGTTGCCCTCAGCCTCATATGGACTGATCTCTCCAGTGAGTGTGGTGTCATGCTGCTCTCAGCCTCATATAGACTGATCCCTCCAGTGAGTGTGGTGTCACGCTGCTCTCAGCCTCATATGGACTGATCTCTCCAGTGAGTGTGGTGTCACGCTGCCCTCAGCCTCATATGGACTGATCTCTCCTCCAGTGAGTGTGGTGTCATGCTGCTCTCAGCCTCATATGGACTGATCTCTCCAGTGAGTGTGGTGTCATGCTGCTCTCAGCCTCATATGGACTGATCTCTCCAGTGAGTGTGGTGTCATGCTGCTCTCAGCCTCATATGGACTGATCTCTCCAGTGAGTGTGGTGTCACGCTGCCCTCAGCCTCATATGGATTGATCTCTCCAGTGAGTGTGGTGCCATGCTGCTCTCAGCCACGCTGCTCTCAACCAGTGATCACTGTTTAACAGTATGACTTTGGTTAATTTGGTTAGTTTCAATATACCACCATTCATTTTTGTTTGTATCATCAGTGATATGACCAAACTGTCCCGGCCTCCCTCCAGTGGGTGTGGGGTGTCCTGTTGCATTCAGCCTCATAAATCAAAGTTTATTGGTCACATACACAGTTTACCAGATGTTATAGCGGGTCCAGTAAAATGCTTATGTTACTAGGGCCTAACAATCCAGGACAATGTTTTTGTTACTAGGACCTAACAATCCAATGTTTATGTTACTAGGACCTAACAATCCAGGACAATGTTTTTGTTACTAGGGCCTAACAATCCAGGACAATGTTTATGTTACTAGGACCTAACAATCCAATGTTTATGTTACTAGGACCTAACAATCCAGGACAATGTTTATGTTACTAGGACCTAACAATACAATGTTTATGTTACTGGGGCCTAACAATCCAGTAAAATGCTTATGTTACTAGGACCTAACTTACTAGGACCTAACAATCCAGGACAATGTTTATGTTACTAGGACCTAACAATCTAGGACAATGTTTATGTTACTAGGACCTAACAATACAATGTTTATGTTACTGGGGCCTAACAATCCAGGACAATGTTTATGTTACTAGGGCCTAACAATCCAGG
Organism: Oncorhynchus clarkii lewisi; assembly: GCF_045791955.1. NCBI lineage: Eukaryota > Metazoa > Chordata > Actinopteri > Salmoniformes > Salmonidae > Oncorhynchus > Oncorhynchus clarkii. The sequence goes on along the minus strand of NC_092152.1, from coordinate 83,763,580 downwards.
ACAATGTTTATGTTACTAGGACCTAACAATACAATGTTTATGTTACTAGGGCCTAACAATCCAGGACAATATTTATGTTACTAGGGCCTAACAATCTAGGACAATGTTTATGTTACTAGGACCTAACACTCCATTACAATGTTTGTTACTAGGGCCTAACAATCCAGGACAATGTTTATGTTACTAGGGCCTAACAATCCAGGACAATGTTTATGTTACTAGGGCCTAACAATCCAGGACAATATTTATGTTACTAGGGCCTAACAATCCAGGACAATGTTTATGTTACTAGGACCTAACAATACAATGTTTATGTTACTAGGGCCTAACAATCCAGGACAATGTTTATGTTACTAGGGCCTAACAATCCAGGACAATGTTTATGTTACTAGGGCCTAACAATCCAGGACAATGTTTATGTTACTAGGGCCTAACAATCCAGGACAATGTTTATGTTACTAGGGCCTAACAATCCAGGACAATGTTTATGTTACTAGGGCCTAACAATCCAGGACAATGTTTATGTTACTAGGGCCTAACAATCTAGGACACTGTTTATGTTACTAGGGCCTAACAATCCATGACAATGTTTATGTTACTAGGGCCTAACAATCCAGGACAATGTTTATGTTACTAGGGCCTAACAATCCAGGACAATGTTTATGTTACTAGGGCCTAACAATCCAGGACAATATTTATGTTACTAGGGCCTAACAATCTAGGACAATGTTTATGTTACTAGGACCTAACACTCCATTACAATGTTTATGTTACTAGGACCTAACAATACAGTACAATGTTTTTGTTACTAGGGCCTAACAATCTAGGACAATGTTTATGTTACTAGGACCTAACAATACAATGTTTGTTACTAGGACCTAACAATACAGTACAATGTTTTTGTTACTAGGGCCTAACAATCTAGGACAATGTTTATGTTACTAGGACCTAACAATACAATGTTTATGTTACTAGGACCTAACAATCTAGGACAATGTTTATGTTACTAGGGCCTAACAATCTAGGACAATGTTTATGTTACTAGGACCTAACAATACAATGTTTTTGTTACTAGGACCTAACAATCTAGGACAATGGTTATGTTACTAGGACCTAACACTCCAGGACAATGTTTATGTTACTAGGACCTAACACTCCAGGACAATGTTTATGTTGCTAGGGCCTAACACTCCAGGACAATGTTTATGTTACTAGGACCTAACAATCTAGGACAATGTTTATGTTACTAGGGCCTAACAATCTAGGACAATGTTTATGTTACTAGGACCTAACAATACAATGTTTTTGTTACTAGGACCTAACAATCTAGGACAATGGTTATGTTACTAGGACCTAACACTCCAGGACAATGTTTATGTTACTAGGACCTAACACTCCAGGACAATGTTTATGTTACTAGGACCTAACACTCCAGGACAATGTTTATGTTACTAGGACCTAACAATCTAGGACAATGTTTATGTTACTAGGGCCTAACAATCTAGGACAATGTTTATGTTACTAGGACCTAACAATACAATGTTTTTGTTACTAGGACCTAACAATCTAGGACAATGTTTATGTTACTAGGACCTAACACTCCAGGACAATGTTTATGTTGCTAGGGCCTAACACTCCAGGACAATGTTTATGTTACTAGGACCTAACACTCCAGGACAATGTTTATGTTACTAGGACCTAACACTCCAGGACAATGTTTATGTTGCTAGGACCTAACACTCCAGGACAATGTTTATGTTACTAATTATAATAAAAACATGTCTGCTGAGTCAGTGACCACTGTTCCACATTTATAGCAGCCAAATCAGCAACCAGGCAGCAGCAGAGCGAGTCTAAACGCCCTCTATCTCCATGTCATCAGGCCCAGCTGGGACAATACAGCCCCATGGGCCCCCGCCAGCCAATACCAATAAGCCAGACAGTTTTTTAATACCTCCGCCAGGGACCCTGTTATTGCAGCGAATAGAATTGCAATGTGCGAGTGATGTCGCTGTCAGGCGCTGCTGTTATTTTTTCCCTCCCCTTTCAGGTCCATATGAAGGAAAAAGAGAACACGCAGAGGTCACCGCAATGCTTTCTCAAACATCCCAGGAATTTCGACAACCGGAATTGTTTTGAAATGGGAGATTTTATTTGGCACTACTTTCTGCCCCCCTTGTCTGACGGTTTTAGATTTGGGAGTAAGGGGAGAGTTTCGCCTCTGTTGTCCAGATACTGCCGTTTGTCTTTGGTGTCTTTCAGACAGATTGACCAGGAGGAGGACAGAGTGATAGTTCCATGTTCTTGTCTGTTATGACCCAATGTCTCAGGAGGACAGAGTGATAGTTCCATGTTCTTGTCTCTGTTATGACCCAATGTCCCAGGAGGACAGAGTGATAGTTCCATGTTCTTGTCTGTTATGACCCAATGTCTCAGGAGGACAGAGTGATAGTTCCATGTTCTTGTCTGTTATGACCCAATGTCTCAGGAGGACAGAGTGATAGTTCCATGTTCTTGTCTCTGTTATGACCCAATGTCTCAGGAGGACAGAGTGATAGTTCCATGTTCTTGTCTTTGTTATGACCCAATGTCTCAGGAGGACAGAGTGATAGTTCCATGTTGTTGTCTCTGTTATGACCCAATGTCCCAGGAGGACAGAGTGATAGTTCCATGTTCTTGTCTCTGTTATGACCCAATGTCCCAGGAGGACAGAGTGATAGTTCCATGTTCTTGTCTGTTATGACCCAATGTCTCAGGAGGACAGAGTGATAGTTCCATGTTCTTGTCTGTTATGACCCAATGTCTCAGGAGGACAGAGTGATAGTTCCATGTTCTTGTCTCTGTTATGACCCAATGTCTCAGGAGGACAGAGTGATAGTTCCATGTTCTTGTCTCTGTTATGACCCAATGTCTCAGGAGGACAGAGTGATAGTTCCATGTTCTTGTCTCTGTTATGACCCAATGTCTCAGGAGGACAGAGTGATAGTTCCATGTTCTTGTCTCTGTTATGACCCAATGTCCCAGGAGGACAGAGTGATAGTTCCATGTTCTTGTCTGTTATGACCCAATGTCCCAGGAGGACAGAGTGATAGTTCCATGTTCTTGTCTCTGTTATGACCCAATGTCCCAGGAGGACAGAGTGATAGTTCCATGTTCTTGTCTCTGTTATGACCCAATGTCCCAGGAGGACAGAGTGATAGTTCCATGTTCTTATCTGTTATGACCCAATGTCTCAGGAGGACAGAGTGATAGTTCCATGTTCTTGTCTGTTATGACCCAATGTCTCAGGAGGACAGAGTGATAGTTCCATGTTCTTGTCTGTTATGACCCAATGTCTCAGGAGGACAGAGTGATAGTTCCATGTTCTTGTCTCTGTTATGACCCAATGTCTCAGGAGGACAGAGTGATAGTTCCATGTTCTTGTCTCTGTTATGACCCAATGTCTCAGGAGGACAGAGTGATAGTTCCATGTTGTTGTCTCTGTTATGACCCAATGTCCCAGGAGGACAGAGTGATAGTTCCATGTTGTTGTCTCTGTTATGACCCAATGTCCCAGGAGGACAGAGTGATAGTTCCATGTTCTTGTCTGTTATGACCCAATGTCTCAGGAGGACAGAGTGATAGTTCCATGTTCTTGTCTCTGTTATGACCCAATGTCCCAGGAGGACAGAGTGATAGTTCCATGTTCTTGTCTGTTATGACCCAATGTCCCAGGAGGACAGAGTGATAGTTCCATGTTCTTGTCTGTTATGACCCAATGTCTCAGGAGGACAGAGTGATAGTTCCATGTTCTTGTCTATGTTATGACCCAAATCACGTTCTCTCTTTTTATTCTGGATGAAATTAATTGGAATTTGCCTTTCTGCTTACTGTTATCTTACTAAATTGCCACTAGTCATTTATCTGTTAAATTAAATTGAGTTTTTGCAGTTAGATGAAACAGATATTTATCATATTTTATCTGTATAATTTTCCCTGTCTTATCAACTGTCATCGTCCATCAGTGTTTTGGTGAAAACATTCCTCAGCTCCCAGTATCAGTACAAGTCGTTAGAGACCCAGTATCAGTACAAGTCGTTAGAGGCCCAGTATCAGTACAAGTCGTTAGAGGCCCAGTATCAGTACAAGTCGTTAGAGACCCAGTATCAGTACAAGTCGTTAGAGACCCAGTATCAGTACAAGTCGTTAGAGACCCAGTATCAGTACAAGTCGTTAGAGACCCAGTATCAGTACAAGTCGTTAGAGACCCAGTATCAGTACAAGTCGTTAGAGACCCAGTATCAGTACAAGTCGTTAGAGACCCAGTATCAGTACAAGTCGTTAGAGACCCAGTATCAGTACAAGTCGTTAGAGACCCAGTATCAGTACAAGTCGTTAGAGACCCAGTATCAGTACAAGTCGTTAGAGACCCAGTATCAGTACAAGTCCTTAAAGACGTGTTCAGAGCTGTAACATTGGAAGTGCTGTGCTTCATTTACAGTCTGCTGAAGTTCATCTTAGAATTTGATCACAGCTCCCTTTGATGTAACATAACCAGGCCTTCTTATAACATTGTGTGTATACATACAGTCCCTCCGTCCTGTGTCTGACTGTCATCTCTTCAAGGTATAGATTGTACATCACCTCCCTCGTGATCCATTTACCATTTACTATTTCATGTAAATTTGCTAGGCACTGTCATTGCCTATATTTCCTGGCCAAGTAGGAATCATCCCCCTCTTGGTGATCACATGATTCAGTGAACAAGTCCTCCATTGGACAGTGGTAATACGTTGTAGAGGGCGTAGTGTAAGATGGAGGGGGTCCGTGCAGAAAGCTGATCCCTGATCTCTTGCCCAGGGCCCTGCTGTTGGAAGTGGGGGAAAATAGCCAGGGGAAGCCATTGCATGTGGGTCAAACGTCACATCCAGGACTGTGACCCAGCCAGCAGCTGGCAGCTTAAGACGGAGCTCCATTTGGGCTTCGTAGATGGGAAGAGGTTTCAGTGGCCAACAGGGAACTGTGGCATCTCCTCTTTACCTGTGGGACTCCCTAACACTCAGTCACTAATGGGCTCTCCAGCTCCTGTTCAATATCGCCAAAGTCAAAACACGTCTTTATGAGGTCATCAGCCATCTGGCGAGGTATTTTGTTTGTACAGACTAGCTGCAGAACTGTGAAACTGTGACTTGTGTGACAAAGAATGTATTCCATGGTCTGTCCCCTCGGTAGCTCTACAGAAGAAAGACAGTGGTGGTTCCCTTGGAGCCTGCAAGATGGGAACATTTGGATGTCGGACCATCTCTGGTTGTTGAAGGGGTTAAACTGCTTGGATGTAGGCTAATCTCTGGTTGTTGAAGGGGTTAAGCTGCTTGGATGTAGGCTAATCTCTGGTTGTTGAAGGGGTTAAGCTGCTTGGATGTAGGCTAATCTCTGGTTGTTGAAGGGGTGCTTGGATGTCGGCTAATCTCTGGTTGTTGAAGGGGTTAAGCTGCTTGGATGTAGGCTAATCTCTGGTTGTTGAAGGGGTTAAACTGCTTGGATGTAGGCTCATCTCTGGTTGTTGAAGGGGTTAAACTGCTTGGATGTCGGCTAATCTCTGGTTGTTGAAGGGGTTAAGCTGCTTGGATGTCGGCTAATCTCTGGTTGTTGAAGGGGTTAAGCTGCTTGGATGTAGGCTAATCTCTGGTTGTTGAAGGGGTGCTTGGATGTCGGCTAATCTCTGGTTGTTGAAGAGGTTAAGCTGCTTGGATGTAGGCTAATCTCTGGTTGTTGAAGGGCTTAAACTGCTTGGATGTAGGCTAATCTCTGGTTGTTGAAGAGGTTAAGCTGCTTGGATGTATGCTAATCTCTGGTTGTTGAAGGGGTTAAGCTGCTTGGATGTAGGCTAATCTCTGGTTGTTGAAGAGGTTAAGCTGCTTGGATGTAGGCTAATCTCTGGTTGTTGAAGGGGTTAAGCTGCTTGGATGTAGGCTAATCTCTGGTTGTTGAAGGGGTTAAGCTGCTTGGATGTAGGCTAATCTCTGGTTGTTGAAGAGGTTAAGCTGCTTGGATGTAGGCTAATCTCTGGTTGTTGAAGAGGTTAAGCTGCTTGGATGTAGGCTAATCTCTGGTTGTTGAAGGGGTTAAGCTGCTTGGATGTAGGCTAATCTCTGGTTGTTGAAGGGGTTAAACTGCTTGGATGTCGGCTAATCTCTGGTTGTTGAAGGGGTTAAACTGCTTGGATGTAGGCTAATCTCTGGTTGTTGAAGGGGTTAAGCTGCTTGGATGTCGGCTAATCTCTGGTTGTTGAAGAGGTTAAGCTGCTTGGATGTAGGCTAATCTCTGGTTGTTGAAGAGGTTAAGCTGCTTGGATGTAGGCTAATCTCTGGTTGTTGAAGAGGTTAAGCTGCTTGGATGTAGGCTAATCTCTGGTTGTTGAAGAGGTTAAACTGCTTGGATGTAGGCTAATCTCTGGTTGTTGAAGGGGTTAAGCTGCTTGGATGTAGGCTAATCTCTGGTTGTTGAAGAGGTTAATTAAGCTGCTTGGATGTAGGCTAATCTCTGGTTGTTGAAGGGGTTAAGCTGCTTGGATGTAGGCTCATCTCTGGTTGTTGAAGGGGTTAAACTGCTTGGATGTAGGCTAATCTCTGGTTGTTGAAGGGGTTAAGCTGCTTTGATGTAGGCTAATCTCTGGTTGTTGAAGGGGTTAAGCTGCTTGGATGTAGGCTAATCTCTGGTTGTTGAAGAGGTTAAGCTGCTTGGATGTAGGCTAATCTCTGGTTGTTGAAGGGGTTAAGCTGCTTGGATGTAGGCTCATCTCTGGTTGTTGAAGGGGTTAAGCTGCTTGGATGTAGGCTCATCTCTGGTTGTTGAAGGGGTTAAGCTGCTTGGATGTAGGCTCATCTCTGGTTGTTGAAGGGGTTAAACTGCTTGGATGTAGGCTAATCTCTGGTTGTTGAAGGGGTTAAGCTGCTTGGATGTAGGCTAATCTCTGGTTGTTGAAGGGGTTAAGCTGCTTGGATGTAGGCTCATCTCTGGTTGTTGAAGGGGTTAAACTGCTTGGATGTAGGCTCATCTCTGGTTGTTGAAGGGGTTAAACTGCTTGGATGTAGGCTAATCTCTGGTTGTTGAAGGGGTTAAGCTGCTTGGATGTAGGCTAATCTCTGGTTGTTGAAGGGGTTAAGCTGCTTGGATGTAGGCTAATCTCTGGTTGTTGAAGGGGTTAAGCTGCTTGGATGTCGGCTCATCTCTGGTTGTTGAAGGGGTTAAACTGCTTGGATGTAGGCTAATCTCTGGTTGTTGAAGGGGTTAAGCTGCTTGGATGTAGGCTAATCTCTGGTTGTTGAAGGGGTTAAACTGCTTGGATGTAGGCTAATCTCTGGTTGTTGAAGGGGTTAAACTGCTTGGATGTAGGCTAATCTCTGGTTGTTGAAGGGGTTAACTGCTTGGATGTAGGCTAATCTCTGGTTGTTGAAGAGGTTAAGCTGCTTGGATGTAGGCTAATCTCTGGTTGTTGAAGGGGTTAACTGCTTGAAAACCAGACAGTGTTGGGTTGTGTCATCCTGCAACATCCCATAACTATGACCTAAGTAACATGACTTTTGTTTTAGTGATAGTGAAGAGGACACAGTGTACACCTGACCCGTCTGACCCCCTTCTGGTCTGGTCACCTCTCTGCCCAGGGAGTGTCCTGTCTGAGACGGTCACCTCTCTGCCCAGGGAGTGTCCTGTCTGAGACGGTCACCTCTCTGCCCAGGGAGTGTCCTGTCTGAGACGGTCACCTCTCTGCCCAGGGAGTGTCCTGTCTGAGACGGTCACCTCTCTGCCCAGCGAGTGTCCTGTCTGAGAACACAAACACTCGCATCTTTGATAGCGAGCTATCGAGGGACTGAGCGGAGGGACACAGTATAGGCAGGTTGGCCGGCAGGTTGGCCACCAGGCAGACAGTCAGAATAGTGCACTAGCCCTATCTATCAGCAATCTAATGCTGTATCCCACCTAGACATGACCAGGCAGGTTGGCCACCAGGCAGACAGTCAGAATAGTGCACTAGTCCTATCTATCAGCAATCAAATGCTGTATCTCGCAATGGAATGCTGTATCTCGCAATTTCTTGGCTTGCAATGTGTCACAACTTCAGTAAAGAAAGAACTATCAATGAAGGCTAGGATATTGAGATAAGGGAGATGCAACACTCGTCTTTCACATAGTCACACACAGTATCTTGCCATGTGTATGGGTTGGCTTCATGCTGGTCACAGCGTGGTTGCCAGGGCATCAACAGTTGAGTCACTTCAAAGCTCTTAGTTGTTACTTTTTGCATCTACGTAAAAAATGTAGAGTTTTTCGGTTAAATTTCGTTTAAACTTTTTAACGTTCACACCCCTACTTTTAGCTCAGGTCGTCAGTGGTACATCCTCCTTTCTAATTAAAGCATCATTTTGCCGTAACGACAGACACCTAATATTCCCATCTGGCCTCTCTGTTTTCCTCCTTTTCTCTCTGTCCCTCCCCATGGTGTCTGTCAGCCTGTAAATAATCTGACCATTACACCATCGCCCAGCCTCCCCCTAATCACCAGTCAGTCTGTAAATAATCTGACCATTACACCATCGCCCAGCCTCCCCCTAATCACCAGTCAGTCTGTAAATAATCTGACCGTTACACCATCGCCCAGCTCCCCCTAATCAACAGTCAGCCTGTAAATAATCTGACCATTACACCATCGCCCAGCCTCCCCTTAATCACCAGTCAGTCTGTAAATAATCTGACCATTACACCATCGCCCAGCCTCCCCCTAATCACCAGTCAGCCTGTAAATAATCTGACCATTACACCATCGCCCCCCTAATCAACAGTCAGCCTGTAAATAATCTGACCATTACACCATCGCCCCCCTAATCAACAGTCAGTCTGTAAATAATCTGACCATTACACCATCGCCCCCCTAATCAACAGTCAGCCTGTAAATAATCTGACCATTACACCATCGCCCCCCTAATCAACAGTCAGTCTGTAAATAATCTGACCATTACACCATCGCCCCCCTAATCAACAGTCAGCCTGTAAATAATCTGACCATTACACCATCGCCCAGCTCCCCCCTAATCACCAGTCAGTCTGTAAATAATCTGACCATAACATCATCGCCCCCCTAATCAACAGTCAGCCTGTAAATAATCTGACCATTACACCATCGCCCCCCTAATCAACAGTCAGCCTGTAAATAATCTGACCATTACACCATCGCCCCCCTAATCAACAGTCAGCCTGTAAATAATCTGACCATTACACCATCGCCCAGCCTCCCCCTAATCAACAGTCAGCCTGTAAATAATCTGACCATTACACCATCGCCCAGCCTCCCCCTAATCACCAGTCAGTCTGTAAATAATCTGACCATTACACCATCGCCCCCCTAATCAACAGTCAGCCTGTAAATAATCTGACCGTTACACCATCGCCCAGCTCCCCCCTAATCACCAGTCAGTCTGTAAATAATCTGACCATTACACCATCGCCCAGCTCCCCCCTAATCACCAGTCAGCCTGTAAATAATCTGACCATTACACCATCGCCCCCCCTAATCAACAGTCAGCCTGTAAATAATCTGACCATTACACCATCGCCCCCCTAATCAACAGTCAGCCTGTAAATAATCTGACCATTACACCATCGCCCCCCTAATCAACAGTCAGTCTGTAAATAATCTGACCATTACACCATCGCCCCCCTAATCAACAGTCAGTCTGTAAATAATCTGACCATTACACCATCGCCCCCCTAATCACCAGTCAGCCTGTAAATAATCTGACCGTTACACCATCGCCCAGCTCCCCCCTAATCACCAGTCAGTCTGTTGCCCTGTGTCTCTAAAATATAATGGCTGTTCACTGCGTTAATGGCTAACACTGACGACCCCACAATGGTGAGGAAGTGGGTTAAGAAGCCACAGCTGCTACTGCTAACAGAGGCTCTACGTTTCTCTCCCTCAGGCCCCCAGATTAACCATGTGTGTGTTCGTGTGCACTTTCCAAGAACTCAACAATGTCTCTCCTTGAATCAACAACATCAGTTTTTCAATCAGTGGTTGTCAGTCAGTTTACGGCAGCCATTTTTAATTTACACCATTCTGACCAGAGTGTTTCTGTTTCAGAGCTATGTGACCCGAGCAGAATGCTTTTTGACGGCCACTCATTAACAGGATATCCTTCCACCACTGGCTCGGACTGTGCTTGTTTTCTTGGGCACCTCACGACCTGGGTAAACAGTCTGGTTGGCAAAGTGGCTGGCACTTAGTTTTGTTCAGTGTTAGTTTCCTCCCTCAGTCCCCGTCTCTCTCGTCCACTACAGCATGAGTCAGTCTCTCTGCCTGTATTGCACGGTAGCTAGGAGCTCTAACTGCTATCTGAGCTTGTCTTCAGTAAATTAGGACTATCACCAGCTCTCCTAGCTGTAGTCTGGGGCTTCTTCTGTCAGTGGATACTGCCTCACTGTATCAGCCCTGGTGAGACATTCAGATGGCATGTAGGTTCTGTTTGTGTCTGTAATGATGAATGGAATATCTATAAGACACTGGGAGGTAACAGGGCGGTGTCTGTTACCATGGTGCCTGTTTTCATTTCTGTGTTGAGGGATATTGGTCGGTACTAAGTGTCAGGACCTTGGATCTCTCCTTCTCTCTCCCTCTTACGCTCCGTCACCCTCACTTTATCTCTGTTTCTCTCCCTCCCTCTCCCTCCTGTCTCATTAAAGATGTCTGCTATCCCATCACTGCCAGGGGGTGCTGTGGCCTTAGTGTTGTCAACCTGTCTGTGGCTTGGCCCGAGGACACCCAGCAGTAAAGTCCTGGCTCCACTTCACTGCCTGACGCCCTGACCTCCTCCTCTTGGCTCCTCTCACTCACACATGGTGACAGGGGGAGGGAGGGGGAGAGAGAGGGGGAGAACGGCTGGGTATTTACTGCTGGTCATTTCATCTGTCAGGACATTACAGGCCATTGGCTAAGAGGAACATGGATATGATGAGGGTGTTGGGATGAGCTACGGCCTGCCGATACGGACAGTCGAGGGCCTCTGGAAGATGTGATGGAGAATCACAGTGGACTGGAACGTCCACCGGCTCCTTCGTAGCCTGCACAGAGCCTAATAGTGCCTCAAGTTGGTGCATGTTCTTAGATTAATTAACATTAAAGCTCCATTTAATTAAAAAACAATTACATCCATCAATTAATGATCAACATTTACTTGAAAATTGCATTGATATTTTACAATTCACTCCCTAAAGCATAAAAATGATTCTCCAGCGCTTGTCTTACAGGCACTATATTGAGAACAGATTTATTCGCTACCCCATGAAGTCATGTTCAACACTATACGTGGTGTTCTAAACCCGACTCATGTATCCAGTCCAAACAAAACAACCCAGACACACCCATATAGATATTTAGGTGTGAGGGCCACTGCACTCAGTTTGTCAACCCAGGTTCCATTTTGGTGCCTTTGTCTCCATGCAGGCCCCAGCAGTTTTAGAAAGAAGACACCCGGTCCTTCATATGACGTGTCATGCGGACGGGCCTTTTCGCATGTTTGCGGAATATCACGGCCACTCTGCTAACGCCAGTCTGGCAGCGGGTCGTAACCCGAGCCCCCTGCCGAGCTGACGCAGTGTGTGTAAATTAAACGCGTCCCCCTCCTTTCTCGCTCTCTCTCTCTCTCTTCTGACCTCTCGTTCTTTTTCACCTCGCAAATAATACAAGTTGACGTATTCCATTGTTAATAGACGGCCCAGTGCGATGTTTACCACCAAGGTAGTAATGACAGTTGGGTGGAGGGTTTAAGGGGAGCCTGCAAACCCAGACAGCTGATTTGTAAAAGACTGTGACACCTAATCCTGCTACCGTGTGGTGGGATCAGCACCTCTGCGCACACAGACACACATACAGAATGAGTATATAGACTGTTTAACAAGGTCCCTGAACGTCGGGGAACCTCAGGGGTCCGTGCCAGGGCCAGCTCCAATGTGCAACAATAATCCCCTTCTCCACATCATAGGTTAATATTTGGGGATGTGGGATAATGGTGGGGATGCTAGCAGCAAGGCTCCTCCTTGGCTGGCCTTGTTTCAGTCGGGGTGCTGCTGTGCTGTGTAGGATGGACAGGACACCGACGGTGTTGCTCTCAGAGCAGGCATGCTCAGAATGTATTCTTAGCCCCTGTCTTCCTATCAGTCATTGGAGAAAGGTTGGAGGGTAACAAATAAAGAGGTAACCTGTCTGCTGGTGCTGTCTGCACTAGCCTCTGTTTACCACAGGAGCCGGGGATACTTTTAGAACCAGAGAGAGAGAGAGAGAGAGAGAAAGAGAGAGAGAGAGATCCCATATTTACACCTTGGGGGCTGGCTGACCTTGCCATTAACTGGGTAGAAGACGCTGTACACCCCAGACTGAAAGAGAGACCAAGAGAGGAACTCCTACTGCACAAAAACTAGCTGACAGTCTGCTAAGAGAAGACTGTATAGAAAGGGAGAGGAGACTGGACTGGAGGAGAGGAGACTGGACTGGAGGAGAGGAGACTGGACGGGAGGAGAGGAGACTGGACGGGAGGAGAGGAGACTGGACGGGAGGAGAGGAGACTGGACGGGAGGAGAGGAGACTGGACGGGAGGAGAGGAGACTGGACGGGAGGAGAGGAGACAAGAAGAACAACTAAGAGAGGGAAGCAGAATACAAAGTGAAAGAGAGTAGTTAGAGAGAGATTGAAGAGATCCAGGCTGTAGCCGAGAGGCTGTTCCCCAGAGGAGGAGCTGCAGTAGCTGGCCGGGGCTGGTCCCAGGGCTGGCAGGGCTGGTCCTACTGCTCCTCCACACCTCCTCCTCCATCCCCACCCCCTTTTTCTATTTCTTCTCCTCCTACCCTGTGCTGTGCACAGTGGGGTGATGAACTCACAGACAGAGCCTGGGAGTGCCAGAAAAACTTTTAGGAACTTCTCCGTAACGCTTCGAGACCGAGAGGTTCTGGCAGCAACAGCAGGCGACGTCGCTGGAGAGCTCTGAAAGACGACCCACCAAGCTGCAACGGGACTCTCCGTCTGTCCGCTCACTCAACTCACACGGGCTGGCAGAGTGCCTTAACAGCACTTCCCAGAAGGGAAAACTTTTGTTTTTGTTTGTTTGTCGTTCTACCGGAACAGTGGCGGCGTTTGCAGCGGCACTCTGCAAGGACCAGTCCCCCTCTCTCAACATGAGTCGCTGGCTGAAATGCACCTCCATGTACTTTGTAGGTATTCTGCTTGTTCTTTTAGAGAGTAAGGACATTTCTAATGACACTTGTTAAAAGTATCCTGAGGCCATTGGGACCTAACTACTGTGGTTGGGTTAGGACCTAGCTACTGTGGTTGGGTTAGGACCTAGCCACTGTGGTTGGGTTGGGACCTAGCTACTGGGGTTGCGTTAGGACCTAGCTACTGTGGTTGCGTTAGGACCTAGCTACTGTGGTTGCGTTAGGACCTAGCTACTGTGGTTGGGTTGGGACCTAGCTACTGTGGTTGCGTTAGGACCTAGCTACTGTGGTTGGGTTAGGACCTAGCTACTGGGGTTGGGTTAGGACCTAGCTACTGGGGTTGGGTTAGGACCTAGCTACTGGGGTTGGGTTAGGACCTAGCTACTGTGGTTGGGTTAGGACCTAGCTACTGGCGTTGGGTTAGGACCTAGCTACTGGCGTTGGGTTAGGACCTAGCCACTGGGGGTGGGTTAGGACCTAGCCACTGGGGGTGGGTTAGGACCTAGCTACTGTGGTTGGGTTAGGACCTAGCTACTGTGGTTGGGTTAGGACCTAGCTACTGTGGTTGGGTTAGGACCTAGCCACTGCGGTTCCTGAATACTGAGTAAGCATGGTGTTGAAACAGCAGGAAGGAGTGAGCTGTGACTTACAGCTTATTCTTCTCTCACTAACCTGAAGGAACTCTGTGAATCTGCCCTACATTCCCCAGGAGAATTCTTTCATCAACCCAGAGGCACAGTGGCCTGTTTTAACTCGTTATCAAGTTCCATTCTTTACGTTTGTAGTTTTGAACTTGCATTCTGATAATACTAATATGTATTAGGTACATGTTGACGCTTAATGTTGGCGGGAGACAAATTGCATGCAAAATAGGCCTATCATCTATGTGGAATATTTATCTATCTGCCAGCCAGTGTGAGTTGAGTGAGCGGACAGACAGAGCGTCCTGTTGCAGTTTGGTGGGTTTATTTATTTATTTATTTTTACAAATTCCTTTGTGACGCGTGTTTACATGTTGTTGTTGTATCCAGGAACAGGCAGGGAACTGTCCTTTCTCGGTCTCTATGCAGGCTTTAGTCACCGCTTTCTGTTTTCTTGGATCCCTCTACTCCAGTGCCTGTGTTCTGTCCAAGAGGGGTCCTTTCTTGCAGAAGAACTAGCCGTTCCCATGCTCTGTGTCCAGGCACTCTCAGAAATGCTTTGCTTCAGAATGGAAACCGCACTATCTTGGCATAAATCATTGAGGCTAACCTCAATCCAGTCTATAGTCCCTCTGGGAATTCTAAAAGTTATGTTTGAAATGTTGATCTGTCCAGACTCCTTGAATTATGACAAAGTGATGACCGTGGTGAGAATGAGTTTCCCTGACCCGTATGTTGTAAAGGCGAGGTATCTGTGTCGTGTTGACGTCGTGCCCTCTCTCTCTCTCCCAGAACACAGACTGGAACAAGTATGACGACCGGCTGATGAAGGCGGTGGAACGGGGCGAGGTGGACAAGGTGGCGGCCGTGCTCAGCAAGAAGGGCATCATCCCCACTAAGCTGGACATGGAGGGACGATCCGCGTGAGTAACGTGTGCTCACACAAACACTGCATCCAGGCATGAACACAGGCATACACGTGTATACAGAAGTCTACAGACACACACAGTCCCACAGGAACATATGGACCAGTAACCACTACACTATCCCACACAATAAGTTGTCTCAACCAATAGCGTGAAATGTCTGGCAATGCAAACTGTCTCTCATTCCAAGCATAGTAAATAGCACTAGTCTCCTTCAAATTGCTAGGAATGCCAACATACTTGTCTGATTCAATTATTAACTTCTAACAGTTGAAAACAGAGCTGAGAACTGTTGTAGTACTAGATAATGTTATTCAGCATATGGTCAGATGCTGGCCGCTCTCCGCTCCCCTCTCTTCTCTCGCCTCTCCCCGCACTCCTCTCTCACCGCTCCCCTCTCCCCGCACTCCTCTCTCACGTCTCCCTTCTCACCCCTCTCCCACCCTGTTCTGAGATCATAGATATCAGTTGTCCTCCATGCCAGTCCCCATGTTGGGGAGGCTTGTGAAGCCACATTCAAACACCAAGTCTCCCCTCTGTATAGCTAGATACACACACACATCCAGTCGACTGTGCCAGTAGAGAGTTCAGAGAACTCTGTGGTAAACTGTATGTCACACACTGCTTGATCTTACTGGCCTGGAGCGGCTGTCACTCTGGCCAGGAAGTGGCTCAGAGCAAACAGATTTGAGCCACAGTTGATGTTTATGATACACAATGACAGTTGGGGAACATGCTGTAATTCAAGGGTCAGGTTGTCGAGAGTAAACTAGTATTTTATCTAGAATGGTGGGTGGATGAACTCGGGATGGTCAGTATTTTATCTAGAATGGTGGGTGGATGAACTCGGGATGGTCAGTATTTTATCTAGAATGGCGGGTGGATGAACTCGGGATGGCCAGTATTTTATCTAGAATGGTGGGTGGATGAACTCGGGATGGCCAGTAGTTTAGGATTTAAAACGGCGGGATCTTTTTTAGAATAGTTCTTTTTGGATGGCTCACCACCGGCAATATTGGCTCGGTTATGTGTCCTCTAAGAATGTCACCCATCCACCACTGGAAGGTCTATATAAAAGCTGTTAAGTCAGACTTGTTTTCCTGCCTGACATAAATGTAACCAGATTCCAACGCTGGTGTTTTAGGTAGCTAGTCCCCCTCGGCTTAATTCCAGCTATGTGAAGTAGTCGCCTGTCTCTGATCCATGCTTCAGGTTCGTTTTCAGCCCCGGCTTTGTTGCGACCTCCATGGAGAGAACTGGACATTCCAGAAGCTGTGGGGCTGAGTATTTTCAGTAGTGTATGAAATTCTCCCACACCAGTGTCTGTGACACACTCGTGCACACATACACACTCGTGCACACGTACACACTCGTGCACACGTACACACTCGTGCACACGTACACACATTCACTTGCGCATGCACACACACCAAGGAGAGAAGGGCTTGTCTCATAATAAGGTGCTGGAATTTCTCCGGGCTAAATCAAGTGCGTCTGGCTGGCGTGGAAGACGCCACCCTGCATTACAGCGAGGAACTGGAGCTTGTTGTACTAAGCACTGTCCTGACACACGATGCTCACTGGTCACCTTCAATGTTGTTGGCTTAAAGACAACCGTGGCGAGAACAGAACCAGTTCTGTGTCAAACTGCGTCCATCACATAAACTGGAGAATAAGGAAACCCCAGCTCACTGGTCACAACCATCTGTTGATTCAGCTTAGCCTTAGTTCTAATGTATAACCTGGGCCATATATAACATCCTACTATATAACCTGGGCAATATATAACATCCTAATATATAACCTGGGCCATATATAACATCCTAAATTATATAACCTGGGCCATATATAACATCCTAATATATAACCTGGGCCACGCATAACATCCTAATGTATAACCTGGGCCACGCATAACATCCTAATGTATAACCTGGGCCATACATAGCATCCTAATATATAACCTGAGCCATACATAGCATCCTAATATATAACCTGGGCCAAACATAACATCCCAATATATAACCTGGGCCATACATAGCATCCTAATATATAACCTGGCACATACATAGCATCCTAATATATAACTTGGGCCATACATAGCATCCTAATATATAACCTGGGCCATACATAGCATCCTAATATATAACCTGGGCCAAACATAACATCCCAATATATAACCTGGGCCATACATAGCATCCTAATATATAACCTGGGCCCATACATAGCATCCTAATATATAACCTGGGCCATGCATAACATCCTAATATATTACCTGGGCCATGCATAACATCCTAATATATAACCTGGGCCATACATAGCATCCTAGTATATAACCTGGCCCATACATAGCATCCTACTATATAACCTGAGCCATACATTGCATCCTAATATATAACCTGGCACATACATAGCATCCTAATATATAACTTGGGCCATACATAGCATCCTAATATATAACCTGGGCCATACATAGCATCCTAATATATAACCTGGGCCATGCATAGCATCCTAATATATAACCTGGGCCATGCATAGCATCCTAATACATAACCTGGGCCACACATAACATCCTAATATATAACCTGGCCCATACATAGCATCCTACTATATAACCTGGGCCACACATAGCATCCTAATATATAACCTGGCCCATACATAGCATCCTAATATATAACCTGGCCCATACATAGCATCCTAATATATAACCTGGGCCACACATAACATCCTAATATATAACCTGGCCCATACATAGCATCCTAATATATAACCTGGGCCACACATAGCATCCTAATATATAACATGGGCCATGCATAACATCCTAATATATAACCTGAGCCATACATAGCATCCTAATGTATAACCTGGGCCACACATAGCATCCTAATCTATAACCTGGGCCATGCATAACATCCTAAATATAACCTGGGCCACACATAACATCATAATCTATAACCTGGGCCATGCATAACATCATAATATATAACCTGGGCCATGCATAACATCCTAATATATAACCTGGGCCACACATAACATCATAATATATAACCTGGGCCATGCATAACATCCTAATATATAACCTGGGCCATACATAGCATCCTACTATATAACCTGGGCCACACATAACATCATAATATATAACCTGGGCCATGCATAACATCCTAAATATAACCTGGGCCACACATAACATCATAATCTATAACCTGGGCCATGCATAACATCCTAAATATAACCTGGGCCACACATAACATCATAATCTATAACCTGGGCCACACATAACATCATAATATATAACCTGGGCCATGCATAACATCCTAAATATAACCTGGGCCACACATAACATCCTAATATATAACCTGGCCCATACATAGCATCCTAATATATAACCTGGCCCATACATAGCATCCTAATATATAACCTGGGCCACACATAACATCCTAATATATAACCTGGCCCATACATAGCATCCTAATATATAACCTGGGCCACACATAGCATCCTAATCTATAACCTGGGCCATGCATAACATCCTAAATATAACCTGGGCCACACATAACATCATAATCTATAACCTGGGCCATGCATAACATCATAATATATAACCTGGGCCATGCATAACATCCTAATATATAACCTGGGCCACACATAACATCATAATATATAACCTGGGCCATGCATAACATCCTAATATATAACCTGGGCCATACATAGCATCCTACTATATAACCTGGGCCACACATAACATCATAATATATAACCTGGGCCATGCATAACATCCTAAATATAACCTGGGCCACACATAACATCATAATCTATAACCTGGGCCATGCATAACATCCTAAATATAACCTGGGCCACACATAACATCATAATCTATAACCTGGGCCACACATAACATCATAATATATAACCTGGGCCACACATAACATCATAATATATAACCTGGGCCATGCATAACATCCTAATATATAACCTGGGCCATACATAGCATCCTACTATATAACCTGGGCCACACATAACATCATAATATATAACCTGGGCCATGCATAACATCCTAAATATAACCTGGGCCACACATAACATCATAATCTATAACCTGGGCCATGCATAACATCCTAAATATAACCTGGGCCACACATAACATCATAATCTATAACCTGGGCCACACATAACATCATAATATATAACCTGGGCCACACATAACATCCTAATATATAACCTGGGCCACACATAACATCATAATATATAACCTGGGCCATGCATAACATCCTAATATATAACCTGGGCCATACATAACATCCTAATCTATAACCTGGGCCATACATAACATCCTAATCTATAACCTGGGCCACACATAACATCCTAATATATAACCTGGGCCACACATAACATCCTAATATATAACCTGGCCCATACATAACATCCTAATATATAACCTGGGCCACACATAACATCCTAATATATAACCTGGGCCATACATAACATCCTAATATATAACCTGGGCCATACATAACATCCTAATATATAACCTGGGCCACACATAACATCCTAATATATAACCTGGGCCACACATCCTAATATATAACCTGGGCCACACATAACATCCTAATATATAACCTGGGCCACACATAACATCCTAATATATAACCTGGGCCACACATAACATCCTAATATATAACCTGGCCCATACATAACATCCTAATATATAACCTGGGCCACACATAACATCCTAATATATAACCTGGGCCATACATAACATCCTAATATATAACCTGGGCCATACATAACATCCTAATATATAACCTGGGCCACACATAACATCCTAATATATAACCTGGGCCACACATAACATCCTAATATATAACCTGGGCCATACATAACATCCTAATATATAACCTGGGCCACACATAACATCCTAATATATAACCTGGGCCACACATAACATCCTAATATATAACCTGGCCCATACATAGCATCCTAATGTATCACCTGGCCCATACATAACATCCTAATGTATAACCTGGCCCATACATAACATCCTAATGTATAACCTGGGCCATACATAACATCCTAATGTATAACCTGGGCCATACATAACATCCTAATGTATAACCTGGGCCATACATAACATCCTAATGTATAACCTGGCCCATACATAACATCCTAATGTATAACCTGGCCCATACATAACATCCTAATGTATAACCTGGCCCATACATAACATCCTAATGTATAACCTGGGCCATATATAACATCATAATGTATAACCTGGCCCATACATAACATCCTAATGTATAACCTGGCCCGTACATAACCTCCTAATGTATAACCTGGCCCGTACATAACCTCCTAATGTATAACCTGGCCCGTACATAACCTCCTAATGTATAACCTGGCCCATACATAGCATCCTAATGTATAACCTGGCCCATACATAACATCCTAATGTATAACCTGGCCCATACATAGCATCCTAATGTATAACCTGGCCCATACATAACATCCTAATGTATAACCTGGCCCATACATAACATCCTAATGTATAACCTGGCCCATACATAACATTTACATTTTAGTCATTTAACAGACGCTTTTATCCAGAGGGTTAAGTGCCTTGCTCAAGGGCATATTGACAGTTTCCCCCCCCCACCTAGTCAGCTCGGGGGTTCGAACCAGAAACCTTTCGGTTACTGGCCCAACACTCTTAACCCTAGTAACGTCATAATATATGACCTGGGCCACACAACATACCATCCTCGTGTGTGGTCACTTCTGTCTCCAGACAGACCTCAAAGCCACTGGAGGACGATGATGGACAGTAATCATGGTCTGCCTGTTCTGCCCTATGGGGAGGTTTAATTACTGGGTATAATCCCTCATCTTTAATTTAGTGTGTTTTTATAATCCCTGATGTGTAATTTAGTTTCCTGGATTAGGCTCCCCAGTGTTGATCTAATGATATCACCTCTAACGAGTGCAGAGATCCACAGCTGAACAAATATTGTGGCTGTATCTCCACATTGCACACGCTCATGATGTAGGCTAGGCAAGTCTTAACTACTGCCCCTGATGAGGCGGGTTAGCCTAGCCTTAACTACTGCCCCTGATGAGGCGGGCTAGCCTAGCGTTAACTACTGCCCCTGATGAGGCGGGCTAGCCTAGTCTTAACTACTGCCCCTGATGAGGCGGGCTAGCCTAGTCTTAACTACTGCCCCTGATGAGGCGGGCTAGCCTAGCCTTAACTACTGTCCCTGATGAGGCGGGTTAGCCTAGCGTTAACTACTGCCCCTGATGAGGCGGGCTAGCCTAGCGTTAACTACTGCCCCTGATGAGGCGGGCTAGCCTAGCGTTAACTACTGCCCCTGATGAGGCGGGCTAGCCTAGCCTTAACTACTGCCCCTGATGAGGCGGGCTAGCCTAGCCTTAACTACTGCCCCTGATGAGGCGGGCTAGCCTAGCCTTAACTACTGCCCCTGATGAGGCGGGTTAGCCTAGCCTTAACTACTGCCCCTGATGAGGCGGGTTAGCCTAGCCATAACTACTGCCCCTGATGAGGCGGGCTAGCCTAGCCTTAACTACTGCCCCTGATGAGGCGGGCTAGCCTAGCCTTAACTACTGCCCCTGATGAGGCGGGCTAGCCTAGCCTTAACTACTGCCCCTGATGAGGCGGGTTAGCCTAGCCTTAACTACTGCCCCTGATGACGTGGGCTAGCAAATCCTTAACTACTGCCCCTGATGAGGCGGGCTAGCCTAGTCTTAACTACTGCCCCTGATGAGGCGGGTTAGCCTAGTCTTAACTACTGCCCCTGATGAGGCGGGTTAGCCTAGTCTTAACTACTGCCCCTGATGAGGCGGGCTAGCCTAGCCTTAACTACTGCCCCTGATGAGGCGGGCTAGCCTAGCCTTAACTACTGCCCCTGATGAGGCGGGCTAGCCTAGCCTTAACTACTGCCCCTGATGAGGCGGGCTAGCCTAGCCTTAACTACTGCCCCTGATGAGGCGGGCTAGCCTAGCCTTAACTACTGCCCCTGATGAGGCGGGCTAGCCTAGCCTTAACTACTGCCCCTGATGAGGCGGGCTAGCCTAGCCTTAACTACTGCCCCTGATGAGGCGGGCTAGCCTAGCCTTAACTACTGCCCCTGATGAAGTGGGCTAGCCTAGCCTTAACTACTGCCCCTGATGAAGCGGGCTAGCCTAGCGTTAACTACTGCCTCTGATGAAGTGGGCTAGCCTAGCCATAACTACTGCCCCTGATGAGGCGGGCTAGCCTAGCCTTAACTACTGCCCCTGATGAGGCGGGCTAGCCTAGCCTTAACTACTGCCCCTGATGAAGTGGGCTAGCCTAGCCTTAACTACTGCCCCTGATGAAGAGGGCTAGCCTAGCCTTAACTACTGCCCCTGATGAAGTGGGCTAGCCTAGCCTTAACTACTGCCCCTGATGAAGTGGGCTAGCCTAGAGTTAACTACTGCTCCCAGTCATTTGCACTTGTGATAGCTGATTAAGTGTTAGCGCAGAGGGAAGGGCCTCAGCTCCAGCTGGAGTTCAGTGAGCGGTGGTTCCTTGATTGTAAGTTTTATATACCATTGGGCAGTGTTTCTCAATCCATTCCTGAACGGTCTCATGGTGTGTGCGTTTGTTCTAGCCCAGCACTAACACAACTGATTTCAACTAGTCACCTAATCACCTACACCTTGATTAGGCCTCATTAAATCAGCTGGGCTAAAACTAAAATGTGCAGGAATGGATATAGAAACAGGTACTATACCAGCCCACATGATCCTCTCTACTCTGTCCGTCTCGGGATAAACACAGCCTCCATATCCTGTGTAGACTGGACGGACGGAGCTGAAAGACACTTAAGGAGCCATCTGGTGCCAAGATGAAATGACATGTCTGTACTCTCGTTAATGACCCAGTGTCTGGTGTCTCACACAGAGTTAATGTCTCCCCCCCCCCCCCCCCCCCCCCCCCCACACACACACACACACACACAGAGACGGGCCGTTTTCTCTCAGATCAAATCTAAATCCGCGTAATTACTCTGGACAAAGGGATAGTGAAAGAGCGAGAGAGGGACAGCTTAAAGGAGCGGTAGAAAGAGAGCGAGACCTGTCATTCTATCAATCCAAACAAAAAGCTATCCGCACCTTGTGATGTCACGTTTCCACCGTAGGTCAAATTAAAGCTCAGAGCCTCCATTAAAACGACATCTTCTTCTTCTGTGCTTTTGTGAGTTTCTATTATTTGATTTCCTGTGCCATTTCTCCCGTCAGACTGGTTTGGCACTTGGCACCTTTCATGTCATTATGTTTAAGTCTGCAGTTATCTTCGTCTTGACCCCCTTCACCCTCCTCCTCCAGTCCACATACAGAAAATGTCAGCCTGTCAGTTATACTTTGAACAATCCCAGGATCCCAGATGGGTTTGAATAGGTCATTATACTCACTGCTTAATGTGAGGAGGATTGATACAATTGAAGTCCTGTTTTACTTGAGCAGCACTCAGAGGAAAGTTCTAGAAGGCCAGTTACACAAGCAGTGGTCCTGCAAGTCAAAGTGCAAGTCGGTGTATACAGTAGGCAATAGAGGCTATGACCATGTGGAACTGTTACAGCCATTCTATCATCTACTTTTGCAAGTTCAGACGAGTATAAAGTTTATACAAAGTTATTTTTGGCATTTATCACATCTCACACATCCACCTAATGCAAAACCACCATACAGTACATACTGAAACCTCTTCTCACCATACAGTACATACTGAAACCTCTTCTCACCATACAGTACATACTGAAACCTCTTCTCGCCATGCAGTACATACTGAAACCTCTTCTAACCATACAGTACATACTGAAACCTCTTCTCACCATGCAGTACATACTGAAACCTCTTCTCGCCATGCAGTACATACTGAAACCTCTTCTCGCCATGCAGTACATACTGAAACCTCTTCTCGCCATGCAGTACATACTGAAACCTCTTCTAACCATACAGTACATACTGAAACCTCTTCTCACCATGCAGTACATACTGAAACCTCTTCTCGCCATGCAGTACATACTGAAACCTCTTCTCGCCATGCAGTACATACTGAAACCTCTTCTCGCCATGCAGTACATACTGAAACCTCTTCTTGCCATGCAGTACATACTGAAGCTTCTGATTCTCAAAGACCAAAACGCCGCCCTCCCAAAGCATCACTTCTAGATCCCAATAGCACTGTTGTGACATGGCAACAGTTTAGTTATTCAAACAGATTCCTGAATCCATTTGTCCAACAAGACTAATGTTGTGCTTAGTTGGCGTGTCACCGGTTATCCACAGCGCTGCAGGCATATATATGGCTTACAGGCCCCAGGGTCAAGGTCTCCGGCTGCAGACTGAGTTTCTCAAGCACCATCAACACAGCTTTTAATAACGGCGCCTGAGACGAGGTGTCAGGACGCCTGTCTCCTTGGAGGATCCTTCAAGGTTAATGCATAAACAAGTTGCGGGCTGTGAGGCGTATTGGTTTACAAACAGATGTTTTTCCCGTATGTGTGGGGCCGGGGCATGGCTGGGGAAACTGACGGATGTGGGTCAGGAAGAGGGACACGGTCGATGTGTTAAGAGTGGCTAACAAGGGACCAACTAATCCCGGGTTTAGGTTGTTCAAACAAACCCAGGGATGTTAAGGGGCATATTTGTTGAAGATTTAAGTGACAAAGATGGAGGACCGTAAAAGAAAGGGGATGGGAAACGGGAGAATAGAGGGCCAGGGATTAAACGGGAGAATAGAGGGCCAGGGATTAAACGGGAGAATAGAGGGCCGGGGAGTAAACGGGAGAATAGAGGGCCGGGGAGTAAACGGGAGAATAGAGGGCCGGGGATTAAACGGGAGAATAGAGGGCCGGGGAGTAAACGGGAGAATAGAGGGCCGGGGAGTAAACGGAAGAATAGAGGGCCGGGGAGTAAACGGGAGAATAGAGGGCCGGGGAGTAAACGGGAGAATAGAGGGCCGGGGAGTAAACGGGAGAATAGAGGGCCGGGGAGTAAACGGGAGAATAGAGGGCCGGGGAGTAAACGGGAGAATAGAGGGCCGGGGAGTAAACGGGAGAATAGAGGGCCGGGGAGTAAACGGGAGAATAGAGGGCCGGGGATTAAACGGGAGAATAGAGGGCCGGGGAGTAAACGGGAGAATAGAGGGCCGGGGATTAAACGGGAGAATAGAGGGCCGGGGAGTAAACGGGAGAATAGAGGGCCGGGGAGTAAACGGGAGGAAAAGAAGGTCAGGGGGTAAACGGGAGGAAAAGAAGGTCAGGGGGTAAACGGGAGAATAGAGGGCCAGGGATTAAACGGGAGGAAAAGAAGGTCAGGGGGTAAACGGGAGGAAAAGAAGGTCAGGGGGTAAACGGGAGAATAGAGGGCCAGGGATTAAACGGGAGAATAGAGGGCCAGGGATTAAACGGGAGGAAAAGAAGGTCAGGGGGTAAACGGGAGGAAAAGAAGGTCAGGGGGTAAACGGGAGAATAGAGGGCCAGGGATTAAACGGGAGGAAAAGAAGGTCAGGGATTAAACGGGAGGAATAGAGGGCCAGGGAGTAAACGGGAGAATAGAGGGCCAGGGAGTAAACGGGAGAATAGAGGGCCAGGGAGTAAACGGGAGAATAGAGGGCCAGGGAGTAAACGGGAGAATAGAGGGCCAGGGATTAAACGGGAGAATAGAGGGCCAGGGATTAAACGGGAGGAAAAGAAGGTCAGGGGGTAAACGGGAGGAAAAGAAGGTCAGGGATTAAACGGGAGGAATAGAGGGCCAGGGAGTAAACGGGAGAATAGAGGGCCAGGGAGTAAACGGGAGAATAGAGGGCCAGGGAGTAAACGGGAGAATAGAGGGCCAGGGAGTAAACGGGAGAATAGAGGGCCAGGGAGTAAACGGGAGAATAGAGGGCCAGGGAGTAAACGGGAGAATAGAGGGCCAGGGAGTAAACGGGAGAATAGAGGGCCAGGGGGTAAACGGGAGAAAGCGGGTCAGGGGGTAAACGGGAGAAAGCGGGTCAGGGGGTAAACGGGAGAAAGCGGGTCAGGGGGTAAACGGGAGAAAGCGGGTCAGGGAGTAAACGGTAAACAGTGTTAGTCATGTTTGCAGTAGTGTAGATATTATCCTTTTCACGATGATGATCATGACGGGTATTTGATAGCTTCGCTGCCTTAACAGTCCCTTATGGGTTGTTGGATCCCATAATGTGAAAATGCTCTTCAAGAACTTGTCGTCCTGATGCCTCAGAGTTTTTACGGGTCTAAGGTTTCTGCACCCAGAATGCTGATCTAGCCGATAGGGTTAGCCAGCATCAATTTACAGAGTTATTTTCTCTGGCTCCATAATACACTCTTTCACATCACCCTTCTCCAAGCCTCTCCAAACCTGCTCGTACCCCGACCTACTGCGCTTTCCCTCCCTTCACACGCTCTCTCCATCTCTCAACGCAGGTTCCACCTCTCTGCAACCAGGGGCCACCTGGACTGTCTCAATCTCATCCTGGGCCACAGCGTTGACCTCACGGCCACTGATGCCACCGGTGAGAGAAAGACAGATGAAGTTCATGGTTATACATTTACATGTAGTTTAATGCCTGTCCATACCATAACCCCACTGCCACCATGGGGCACTCTGTTCACAATGTTGATATCAATGTTGATATAAAACCGCTTGCCCGCACAATGCCATACACGTGGTCTGCGGCTGTGAGGCCGGTTGGACATACTGCATAATTCTCTAAAACGATGTTGGAAGCAGCTTATGGTAGAGAAATGAACATTAAATTATCTGGCAACCGTTCTGGTGGACATTTCTGCAGTCAGCATGCTAATTGTACACTCCCTCAAAACATGAGACACCTGTGGCATTGTGTGACAAAACTGCACATGTTAGTGGCCCTTTATTGTCCCCAGCACAAGGTACACCTGTGTAATGATAATGCTGTTTAATCAGCTTCTTGATATGCCACATCTGCCAGGTGGATGGATTATCTTGGCAAAGGAGAAATGCTCACTAAGAGGGATGTAACCAAATTTGTGCAAATCATTTGAGAGAAATAAGATTTTTGTGCGTATGGAACATTTCTGGGATGTTTTATTTCAGCTCATGAAACATGGGACCAACACATGACATGTTGCGTTTATATTTTTGCTCAGTGTAGATTATGGAAGATATTGATTTTGTGTATTGCTGATCTCTTGAGTTGTTTTCTTGCAGGTAAAAACGCCCTTCATCTAGCTTCCAGAAACGGCCAGTCGCTTTGTGTGCAGAAGCTATTGCAGGTACAGTCACTTAAAACAACGGCCTCCATTCACATTAACTTACCTGTGTTATCTGTGCATCATGAAACGGACATCTGACCGAAATGTGCCGCAACATGTACTTTTGGGGCTTAGTTGCCAGGTGTCAGGGGTGGTTTCAGATTAAATCTAGTCCGGGACTAAAATACCAAAATTACCAAAAGTATGTGGACACCCTTTCAAATGAGTGGATTCAGCTATTTCGGCCACACCCGTTGCTGACAGGTGTATAAAATAGAGTGCGTAGTCATGCAATCTGGGGCGGCAGGGTAGCCGAGTGGTTAGAGCGTTGGACTAGTAACCGGAAGGTTGCAAGTTCAAACCCCCGAGCTGACAAGGTACAAATCTGTCGTTCTGCCCCTGAACAAGGCAGTTAACCCACTGTTCCTAGGCCGTCATTGAAAATAAGAATTTGTTCTTAACTGACTTGCCTAGTTAAATAAAGGTAAAATTAAAAAAAAAAAATCTCCATAGACAAACATTGACAATAGAGTTTCCCGTATTTGAAGAGGTCTTTGAGCTATTTCAATTTCATCGTGGTATCGTCATAGGATGCCACCTTTCCACAAGTTAGTTCATCATATTTCTGCTCTGCTAGAGCTGCCTTGGTCAACTGTAAGTGCTGTCATTGTGAAGTGGAAAAATATAAGATCAACAACGGCTCAGCTGCGAAGTGGTAGGCAACACAAGTTCACAGAAGGACTGTCGAGTGCTGAAGGACACATCGCCTAAAAATCACCTGTCCTCGGATTGCAACATTCCCTACCAAGTTCCAAGCTGCCTCTGGAAGCACAATAACTGTTTTTCGGGAACTTCATGAAATGGGTTTCCATGGCCGAGCAGCCGCACAAGCCTAAGATCACCACGCGCAATGCCAAGCATCAGCTGGAGTGGTGTAAATCTCGCCTCCATTGGACTCTGGAGCAATGGAAACTCTCTGGAGTGATGAATCACGCTTCACCATCTGGCAGTCCGACGGACAAATCTGTGTTTGGTGGATGCCAGGAGAACGCTACCTGCCCGAATGCATAGTGACAACTGTAAAGTTTGGTGGAGGAGGAATAATGGTCTTGGACTGTTATTCATGGTTTGGGCTAGTCCCCTTAGTTCCAGTGAAGGGAAATCTTAACGCTACAGCATTCTAGATAATTCTGTGCTTCCAACATTTTGGGAAGTTTCAGCATGATAATGCCCCTGTGTACAAGTAAGGTCCATACAGAAATGTTTAGTGTGTGGAATAACCTTACTGGTCTGCACAGAGCCCTGACCTCAACCCCATCAAACACCTTTGGGATGAATTGGAATGCTGACTGCGAGCCAGGCCTAATCGCCCAAAATCTGTGCTCAACCTCACTAATGCTCTTGTGGCTGAATGGAACCGATGCCCACAGCAATGTTCCAACATCTAGTGGAAAGCCTTCCCAGAAGAGTGGAGGCTAATATAGCAGCAAAACACCATTTTAATGCCCATGATTTTGGAATGAGATGTTTGATGAGCAGGTGTCCACATACTTTTGGCCATGTGGTGAACTGTACATGTCTTGGAAACCAGTCCATAATGTTCAAGGTGCATTACCAATACTTCTCTCTCAGTTCTTTGAGGAATAACATTTTGTTGGTTTTACTCGCCAGACATCAGCTGCAGTGATATTAAAACATGTTTGAAATATATTTGATCTGTTTACAGTGACTAAATTGTGCAATTGTAGGCTGAATGGTTGTTGAAGAACGCTGTTTTTGTTTGGCATAGTCCCTGATAGGGCAACAGTAGCCCCTGATAGGGCAACAGTAGCCCCTGATATGGCAACAGTAGCCCCTGATATGGCAACAGTAGTCCCTGATATGGCAACAGTAGCCCCTGATAGGGCAACAGTAGCAGTCTGTTGAGTTGCTATTAATTTATGTGTTTACAATAAGGCCCTGTGTTCAAACAAGCCACCGGCCACATTAAGTGCCGCCCCCCCTGAAAGGAATGGCAGCTTACCAGCGGGGGTGTTGGTCGTGTTGACAAGGCTGCCCTCTCGCAAACCATGCCGTCATCGCGCTTGACATAGCAACCCAACTCCCGGGCCGAGGGGAAAATCCTACTTGCCCCCCGACCCCCACTAGAGGTGTAGAATTCCATGCCCCCCAACCCCTCCCGTAGCTGTTATCTGACCTGGCTACTCGTTTTGGGACCTTGTTGCTAGAGAGAGCAGGGTTTTTCTAGTGGGCCCTGAGAAGGCCCGAGCTAGGAGACCTTAAAGGCCTGCTGTTGGCATTCAGCCTTAAACAGCTCTCTTGGCTGTCAATGCTACAGCATTATTATCAGCCTCTGTCTGACTGACTGTCTCTGTCTGTGTGAGATGATATCACAGTGAACACTACGTCGATAGCCTTACGTGACCCTGCTGCAGAGACTCATCCAATTAGAGATGCAGATGCCAGGAAGATTCTGTCACTTTGATGCCATCCTCAAAGTCGGGACTCGGACTGGGATTGAAACGACTCGTTGTACAGCAAAGCTATACCAAAACATTTCTCCCCTGAATGTTGCCATCCTGTTGTATATTAATAGACCTAAGGGATTGCTCCCACAGAGTCTTCTTTTGAGAGATGCAAGCAGAAATGTAAGAAGAGTTTTGTCAGGGTGAGTGGCTCAGGTTTTTAAGAGGCGTATTAAATTTGAGGATGATTTGTGTGGTTTTGCAGCACAACTGTCCTGTGGGGAATGTGGACTTGCAGGGGAGGACCGCTCTACACGACGCTGGTGAGAAACCGTTTGGATCCTCCTCTCCTCTGTCATTACAGTAGATGCCTTTTACTTCTCTACTTTCTCTAATCTGGTGTAATGAGCTGCCCAAGAGATCCTAATGAACACCGGCAGACAGATGTACACACCAGAGTCGGTACATAGATGTGCTTTGTATTGACGATTGATGACCTAATCCAGTATTACACTGTATGACATTCACTTCACATACTATCATGACAGGTTCCTGATAGATTGATAGGAACATGATAGGTTCCTGATAGATTGATAGGTTCCTGATAGATTCCTGATAGATTCCTGATAGATTGATAGGTTCCTGATAGATTGATAGGTTCCTGATAGATTGATAGGTTCCTGATAGATTCCTGATAGATAGATAGGTTCCTGATAGATTGAAAGGTTCCTGATAGATTGATAGGTTCCTGATAGATTGATAGAATGATAGGAACATGGTAGAATGATAGGAACATGATGGAATGATAGGAACATGATGGAATAATGGAATCCTGATAGATTGATAGGAACATGATGGAATGATAGGAACATGATAGGATTCTGATAGATTGATAGGAACATGATGGAATGATAGTAACATGATAGGATCCTGATAGATTGATAGGAACATGATAGGATCCTGATGGATTGCTAGGAACATGATAGGTTGATAGGAACATGATAGGTTCCTGCTGGATTGCTAGGAACATGATAGGTTGATAGGAACACGATAGATTGATAGGAACATGATAGGTTCCTGATAGATTGATAGGAGCATGGTAGATTGATAGGAACATGATAGGTTCCTGATAGATTGATAGGAGCATGGTAGATTGATAGGAACATGATAGGTTCCTGATAGATTGATAGGAGCATGGTAGATTGATAGGAACATGATAGGTTCCTGATAGATTGATAGGTTCCTGATAGATTGATAGGAACATGATAGGTTCCTGATAGATTGATAGGTTCCTGATAGATTGATAGGAACATGATAGGTTCCTGATAGATTGATAGGTTCCTGATAGATTAACACGTCTGCTCTTCAGTAATATGATCAGATTTTCTTGAATGTTCTCCACTTCCGATGCTTGAAGAGATTATTTACTCTGATAGAAGTGGCCTGTCAATACTACAGGAGCTCAATATGAGCTGAGAAAAGTCCTTTAAGTCCTTTTACACAAACACCCCATTCTGTCTCTTTGTAGTGCTGTACAACAGCAACCTCCAGTACATTGGAATCACATATAGATTCACCTGTTGCACACATGTTTATCCTTACCGTACCTCTGCATGCGAGATGTAAACGTACCAGGGTGAATGCCTGCTGCACAGGATTCATTTCTCATTACTATACCAGTCCTGTACTGAGCTCTGTGTTCATTACTATACCAGTCCCGTACTGAGCTCTGTGTTCATTACTATACCAGTCCTGTACTGAGCTCTGTGTTCATTACTATACCAGTCCTGTACTGAGCTCTGTGTTCATTACTATACCAGTCCTGTACTGAGCTCTGTGTTCATTACTATACCAGTCCCGTACTGAGCTCTGTGTTCATTACTATACCAGTCCTGTACTGAGCTCTGTGTTCATTACTATACCAGTCCTGTACTGAGCTCTGTGTTCATTACTATACCAGTCCCGTACTGAGCTCTGTGTTCATTACTATGCCAGTCCTGTACTGAGCTCTGTGTTCATTACTATACCAGTCCTGTACTGAGCTCTGTGTTCATTACTATACCAGTCCTGTACTGAGCTCTGTGTTCATTACTATACCAGTCCTGTACTGAGCTCTGTGTTCATTACTATACCAGTCCTGTACTGAGCTCTGTGTTCATTACTATACCAGTCCTGTACTGAGCTCTGTGTTCATTACTATACCAGTCCCGTACTGAGCTCTGTGTTCATTACAATACCAGTCCCCTACTGAGCTCTGTGTTCATTACTATACCAGTCCCGTACTGAGCTCTGTGCTCATTACTATACCAGTCCCGTACTGAGCTCTGTGCTCATTACTATACCAGTCCCCTACTGAGCTCTGTGTTCATTACAATACCAGTCCCGTACTGAGCTCTGTGTTCATTACTATACCAGTCCCCTACTGAGCTCTGTGTTCATTACTATACCAGTCCCATACTGAGCTCTGTGCTCATTACTATACCAGTCCCGTACTGAGCTCTGTGTTCATTACTATACCAGTCCCGTACTGAGCTCTGTGCTCATTACTATACCAGTCCCATACTGAGCTCTGTGTTCATTACTATACCAGTCCCCTACTGAGCTCTGTGTTCATTACTATACCAGTCCCATACTGAGCTCTGTGCTCATTACTATACCAGTCCCGTACTGAGCTGTGTTCATTACTATACGAGTCCTGTACTGAGCTCTGTGTTCATTACTATACCAGTCCCGTACTGAGCTCTGTGTTCATTACTATACCAGTCCCGTACTGAGCTCTGTGTTCATTACTATACCAGTCCCGTACTGAGCTCTGTGTTCATTACTATACCAGTCCCCTACTGAGCTCTGTGTTCATTACTATACCAGTCCCCTACTGAGCTCTGTGTTCATTACTATACCAGTCCCCTATTGAGCTCTGTGTTCATTACTATACCAGTCCCGTACTGTCCCATACTGAGCTCTGTGTTCATTACTATACCAGTCCCGTACTGAGCTCTGTTCATTACTATACCAGTCCCGTACTGAGCTCTGTGTTCATTACTATACCATACTCTGTGTTCATTACTATACCAGTCCCGTACTGAGCTCTGTGTTCATTACTATACCAGTCCCGTACTGAGCTCTGTGTTCATTACTATACCAGTCTCGTACTGAGCTCTGTGTTCATTACTATTACCAGTCCCGTACTGAGCTGTGTTCATTACTATTACTATACCAGTGAGCTCTGTGTTCATTACTATACCAGTCCCGTACCCAGTCCCGTACTGAGCTCTGTGTTCATTACTATACCAGTCCCGTACTGAGCTGTGTTCATTACTATACCAGTACTGTCCCATACTGAGCTCTGTGTTCATTACAATACCAGTCCCGTACTGAGTTCATTACTATACCAGTCCCCTACTGAGCTCTGTGTTCATTACTATACCAGTCCCATACTGAGCTCTGTGCTCATTACTATACCAGTCCCGTACTGAGCTCTGTGCTCATTACTATACCTCTGTTCATTACTATACCAGTGTTCATTACTATACCAGTCCCGTACTGAGCTCTGTGTTCATTACTATACCAGTCCCGTACTGAGCTCTGTGTTCATTACTATACCAGTCCCGTACTGTGTTCATTACTATACCAGTCCCGTACTGTCCCATACTGAGCTCTGTGTTCATTACTATACCAGTCCCGTACTGAGCTCTGTTCATTACTATACCAGTCCCGTACTGAGCTCTGTGTTCATTACTATACCAGTCCCGTACTGAGCTCTGTGTTCATTACTATACCAGTCCCGTACTGAGCTCTGTGTTCATTACTATACCAGTCCTGTACTGAGCTCTGTGTTCATTACTATACCAGTCCCGTACTGAGCTCTGTGTTCATTACTATACCAGTCCCGTACTGAGAGCTCTGTGTTCATTACTATACCAGTCCCGTACTGAGCTGTGTTCATTACTATACCAGTCCCGTACTGAGCTCTGTGCTCATTACTATACCAGTCCCGTACTGAGCTGTGTTCATTACTATACCAGTTCCGTACTGAGCTCTGTTCATTACTATACCAGTCCCGTACTGAGCTGTGTTCATTACTATACCAGTCCCGTACTGAGCTCTGTGTTCATTACTATACCAGTCCCGTACTGAGCTGTGTTCATTACTATACCAGTCCCGTACTGAGCTCTGTGCTCATTACTATACCAGTCCCGTACTGAGCTCTGTGTTCATTACTATACCAGTCCCGTACTGAGCTCTGTGTTCATTACTATACCAGTCCCATACTGAGCTCTGTGTTCATTACAATACCAGTCCCGTACTGAGCTCTGTGTTCATTACTATACCAGTCCCCTACTGAGCTCTGTGTTCATTACTATACCAGTCCCATACTGAGCTCTGTGCTCATTACTATACCAGTCCCGTACTGAGCTCTGTGATCATTACTATACAAGTCCCGTACTGAGCTCTGTGTTCATTACTATACCAGTCCCGTACTGAGCTCTGTGATCATTACTATACCAGTCCCATACTGAGCTCTGTGTTCATTACTATACCAGTCCCCTACTGAGCTCTGTGTTCATTACTATACCAGTCCTGTACTGAGCTCTCTGTGTTCATTACTATACCAGTCCCGTACTGAGTTCATTACTATACCAGTCCTGTGCTCTGTGTTCATTACTATACCAGTCCCGTACTGAGCTCTGTGTTCATTACAATACCAGTCCCCTACTGAGCTCTGTGTTCATTACTATACCAGTCCCGTACTGAGCTCTGTGCTCATTACTATACCAGTCCCGTACTGAGCTCTGTGCTCATTACTATACCAGTCCCCTACTGAGCTCTGTGTTCATTACAATACCAGTCCCGTACTGAGCTCTGTGTTCATTACTATACCAGTCCCCTACTGAGCTCTGTGTTCATTACTATACCAGTCCCATACTGAGCTCTGTGCTCATTACTATACCAGTCCCGTACTGAGCTCTGTGTTCATTACTATACCAGTCCCGTACTGAGCTCTGTGCTCATTACTATACCAGTCCCATACTGAGCTCTGTGTTCATTACTATACCAGTCCCCTACTGAGCTCTGTGTTCATTACTATACCAGTCCCATACTGAGCTCTGTGCTCATTACTATACCAGTCCCGTACTGAGCTGTGTTCATTACTATACGAGTCCTGTACTGAGCTCTGTGTTCATTACTATACCAGTCCCGTACTGAGCTCTGTGTTCATTACTATACCAGTCCCGTACTGAGCTCTGTGTTCATTACTATACCAGTCCCCTACTGAGCTCTGTGTTCATTACTATACCAGTCCCCTATTGAGCTCTGTGTTCATTACTATACCAGTCCCGTACTGTCCCATACTGAGCTCTGTGTTCATTACTATACCAGTCCCGTACTGAGCTCTGTTCATTACTATACCAGTCCCGTACTGAGCTCTGTGTTCATTACTATACCAGTCCCGTACTGAGCTCTGTGTTCATTACTATACCAGTCCCGTACTGAGCTCTGTGTTCATTACTATACCAGTCCCGTACTGAGCTCTGTGTTCATTACTATACCAGTCTCGTACTGAGCTCTGTGTTCATTACTATACCAGTCCCCTACTGTGCTCTGTGTTCATTACTATACCAGTCCCGTACTGAGCTGTGTTCATTACTATACCAGTCCCGTACTGAGCTCTGTGCTCATTACTATACCAGTCCCGTACTGAGTACTGAGCTCTGTGTTCATTACTATACCAGTCCCGTACTGAGCTGTGTTCATTACTATACCAGTCCCGTACTGAGTGTTCATTACTATACCTGTGTTCATTACTATACCAGTCCCGTACTGAGCTGTGTTCATTACTATACCAGTCCCGTACTGAGCTCTGTGCTCATTACTATACCAGTCCCGTACTGAGCTCTGTGTTCATTACTATACCAGTCCCGTACTGAGCTCTGTGCTCATTACTATACCAGTCCCGTACTGAGCTCTGTGTTCATTACTATACCAGTCCCATACTGAGCTCTGTGTTCATTACAATACCAGTCCCGTACTGAGCTCTGTGTTCATTACTATACCAGTCCCCTACTGAGCTCTGTGTTCATTACTATACCAGTCCCATACTGAGCTCTGTGCTCATTACTATACCAGTCCCGTACTGAGCTCTGTGCTCATTACTATACCAGTCCCGTACTGAGCTCTGTGTTCATTACTATACCAGTCCCGTACTGAGCTCTGTGCTCATTACTATACCAGTCCCGTACTGAGCTCTGTGTTCATTACTATACCAGTCCCGTACTGAGCTCTGTGTTCATTACTATAGCAGTCCCGTACTGAGCTCTGTGTTCATTACTATACCAGTCCCGTACTGAGCTCTGTGTTCATTACTATACCAGTCCCGTACTGTCCCGTACTGAGCTCTCTGTTCATTACTATACCAGTCCCGTACTGAGCTCTGTGTTCATTACTATACCAGTCCCCTACTGAGCTCTGTGTTCATTACTATACCAGTCCCCTATTGAGCTCTGTGTTCATTACTATACCAGTCCCGTACTGTCCCATACTGAGCTCTGTGTTCATTACTATACCAGTCCCGTACTGAGCTCTGTTCATTACTATACCAGTCCCGTACTGAGCTCTGTGTTCATTACTATACCAGTCCCGTACTGAGCTCTGTGTTCATTACTATACCAGTCCCGTACTGAGCTCTGTGTTCATTACTATACCAGTCCTGTACTGAGCTCTGTGTTCATTACTATACCAGTCCCGTACTGAGCTCTGTGTTCATTACTATACCAGTCCCGTACTGAGCTCTGTGTTCATTACAATACCAGTCCCCTACTGAGCTCTGTGTTCATTACTATACCAGTCCCGTACTGAGCTGTGTTCATTACTATACCAGTCCCGTACTGAGCTCTGTGCTCATTACTATACCAGTCCCGTACTGAGCTGTGTTCATTACTATACCAGTTCCGTACTGAGCTCTGTGTTCATTACTATACCAGTCCCGTACTGAGCTGTGTTCATTACTATACCAGTCCCGTACTGAGCTCTGTGTTCATTACTATACCAGTCCCGTACTGAGCTGTGTTCATTACTATACCAGTCCCGTACTGAGCTCTGTGCTCATTACTATACCAGTCCCGTACTGAGCTCTGTGTTCATTACTATACCAGTCCCGTACTGAGCTCTGTGTTCATTACTATACCAGTCCCATACTGAGCTCTGTGTTCATTACAATACCAGTCCCGTACTGAGCTCTGTGTTCATTACTATACCAGTCCCCTACTGAGCTCTGTGTTCATTACTATACCAGTCCCATACTGAGCTCTGTGCTCATTACTATACCAGTCCCGTACTGAGCTCTGTGCTCATTACTATACCAGTCCCGTACTGAGCTCTGTGTTCATTACTATACCAGTCCCGTACTGAGCTCTGTGATCATTACTATACCAGTCCCATACTGAGCTCTGTGTTCATTACTATACCAGTCCCCTACTGAGCTCTGTGTTCATTACTATACCAGTCCCATACTGAGCTCTGTGCTCATTACTATACCAGTCCCGTACTGAGCTGTGTTCATTACTATACGAGTCCTGTACTGAGCTCTGTGTTCATTACTATACCAGTTTCGTACTGAGCTCTGTGTTCATTACTATACCAGTCCCGTACTGAGCTCTGTGTTCATTACTATACCAGTCCCGTACTGAGCTCTGTGTTCATTACTATACCAGTCCCCTACTGAGCTCTGTGTTCATTACTATACCAGTCCCGTACTGTCCCGTACTGAGCTCTGTGTT
Organism: Oncorhynchus clarkii lewisi; assembly: GCF_045791955.1. Classification (NCBI taxonomy): domain Eukaryota; kingdom Metazoa; phylum Chordata; class Actinopteri; order Salmoniformes; family Salmonidae; genus Oncorhynchus; species Oncorhynchus clarkii. The sequence continues at coordinate 83,726,259 of NC_092152.1, read as the reverse complement.
CATTACTATACCAGTCCCGTACTGAGCTCTGTGTTCATTACTATACCAGTCCCGTACTGAGCTCTGTGTTCATTACTATAGCAGTCCCGTACTGAGCTCTGTGTTCATTACTATACCAGTCCCGTACTGAGCTCTGTGTTCATTACTATACCAGCCCCGTACTGTCCCGTACTGAGCTCTCTGTTCATTACTATACCAGTCCCGTACTGAGCTCTGTGTTCATTACTATACCAGTCCCCTACTGAGCTCTGTGCTCATTACTATACCAGTCCCGTACTGAGCTCTGTGTTCATTACTATACCAGTCCCGTACTGAGCTCTGTGTTCATTACTATACCAGTCCCATACTGAGCTCTGTGTTCATTACAATACCAGTCCCGTACTGAGCTCTGTGTTCATTACTATACCAGTCCCCTACTGAGCTCTGTGTTCATTACTATACCAGTCCCATACTGAGCTCTGTGCTCATTACTATACCAGTCCCGTACTGATCTCTGTGCTCATTACTATACCAGTCCCGTACTGAGCTCTGTGTTCATTACTATACCAGTCCCGTACTGAGCTCTGTGATCATTACTATACCAGTCCCATACTGAGCTCTGTGTTCATTACTATACCAGTCCCCTACTGAGCTCTGTGTTCATTACTATACCAGTCCCATACTGAGCTCTGTGCTCATTACTATACCAGTCCCGTACTGAGCTGTGTTCATTACTATACGAGTCCTGTACTGAGCTCTGTGTTCATTACTATACCAGTTTCGTACTGAGCTCTGTGTTCATTACTATACCAGTCCCGTACTGAGCTCTGTGTTCATTACTATACCAGTCCCGTACTGAGCTCTGTGTTCATTACTATACCAGTCCCCTACTGAGCTCTGTGTTCATTACTATACCAGTCCCGTACTGTCCCGTACTGAGCTCTGTGTTCATTACTATACCAGTCCCGTACTGAGCTCTGTGTTCATTACTATACCAGTCCCGTACTGAGCTCTGTGTTCATTACTATAGCAGTCCCGTACTGAGCTCTGTGTTCATTACTATACCAGTCCCGTACTGAGCTCTGTGTTCATTACTATACCAGCCCCGTACTGTCCCGTACTGAGCTCTCTGTTCATTACTATACCAGTCCCGTACTGAGCTCTGTGTTCATTACTATACCAGTCCCCTACTGAGCTCTGTGTTCATTACTATACCAGTCCCCTATTGAGCTCTGTGTTCATTACTATACCAGTCCCGTACTGTCCCATACTGAGCTCTGTGTTCATTACTATACCAGTCCCGTACTGAGCTCTGTTCATTACTATACCAGTCCCGTACTGAGCTCTGTGTTCATTACTATACCAGTCCCGTACTGAGCTCTGTGTTCATTACTATACCAGTCCCGTACTGAGCTCTGTGTTCATTACTATACCAGTCCCGTACTGAGCTCTGTGTTCATTACTATACCAGTCCCGTACTGTCCCGTACTGAGCTCTGTGTTCATTACTATACCAGTCCCGTACTGAGCTCTGTGTTCATTACTATACCAGTCCCCTACTGAGCTCTGTGTTCATTACTATACCAGTCCCGTACTGAGCTGTGTTCATTACTATACCAGTCCCGTACTGAGCTCTGTGCTCATTACTATACCAGTCCCGTACTGAGCTCTGTGTTCATTACTATACCAGTCCCGTACTGAGCTCTGTGCTCATTACTATACCAGTCCTGTACTGAGCTCTGTGTTCATTACTATACCAGTCCCGTACTGAGCTCTTTGTTCATTACTATACCAGTCCCGTACTGAGCTCTGTGTTCATTACTATACCAGTCCCCTACTGAGCTCTGTGTTCATTACTATACCAGTCCCGTACTGAGCTGTGTTCATTACTATACCAGTCCCGTACTGAGCTCTGTGCTCATTACTATACCAGTCCCGTACTGAGCTCTGTGTTCATTACTATACCAGTCCCGTACTGAGCTGTGTTCATTACTATACCAGTCCCGTACTGAGCTCTGTGTTCATTACTATACCAGTCCCGTACTGAGCTGTGTTCATTACTATACCAGTCCCGTACTGAGCTCTGTGCTCATTACTATACCAGTCCCGTACTGAGCTGTGTTCATTACTATACCAGTCCCGTACTGAGCTCTGTGTTCATTACTATACCAGTCCCGTACTGAGCTGTGTTCATTACTATACCAGTCCCGTACTGTCCCGTACTGAGCTCTGTGCTCATTACTATACCAGTCCCGTACTGAGCTCTGTGCTCATTACTATACCAGTCCCGTACTGAGCTCTGTGCTCATTACTATACCAGCCCCGTACTGAGCTCTGTGTTCATTACTATACCAGTCCCGTACTGAGCTCTGTGTTCATCATTTTGATGGCAAGAACCTGGAATGATGAAGGCACTGCTGTCCGTTTGCTTGATGATGTGAAATAATGGTTTATTTTTGTGTCCAAGTGATGGCAGGCTGCTCCTCTAGCGTCAAACTACTGTGTGACAGCGGGGCCTCTGTAAACGCAAGTGATTTTGTGAGTATTGTTGTCCAATTCATTCACACCTATGCTGCTCTACATTTATCCTTAACGGACTACTGTAGTAATGAGATAATCATCACAGCCGTGAATCACTAGCTCTGTTGTCCGTGTGTGTGTGTGTGTGTGTGTGTGTGTGTGTGTGTGTGTGTGTGTGTACTGCAGGATGGGCGGACTCCTCTGGTGCTGGCTACCCAGATGTGCCATCCACACATCTGCCGGCTGCTGTTGGAGCGAGGGGCCGACATCGCCATCCGTGACAAACAGAACAAGTAAGCTGGTCCACCCAGGGTCCACAAAGCATCACAGCTAGCTACTAAATTAAATGTATTCAAAGCTTCACTTGTTATTCACTTACAGTGTGTATTGATGGGGTTCAGTTATAGTGTGTATTGATGGGGTTCAGTTATAGTGTGTATTGATGGGGTTCAGTTATAGTGTGTATTGATGGGGTTCAGTTATAGTGTGTATTGATGGGGTTCAGTTAGTGTGTATTGATGGGGTTCAGTTAGTGTGTATTGATGGGGTTCAGTTATAGTGTGTATTGATGGGGTTCAGTTATAGTGTGTATTGATGGGGTTCAGTTAGTGTGTATTGATGGGGTTCAGTTAGTGTGTATTGATGGGGTTCAGTTAGTGTGTATTGATGGGGTTCAGTTATAGTGTGTATTGATGGAGTTCAGTTATAGTGTGTATTGATGGGGTTCAGTTATAGTGTGTATTGATGGGGTTCAGTTAGTGTGTATTGATGGGGTTCAGTTAGTGTGTATTGATGGGGTTCAGTTAGTGTGTATTGATGGGGTTCAGTTATAGTGAGTATTGATGGGGTTCAGTTATAGTGTGTATTGATGGGGTTCAGTTATAGTGTGTATTGATGAGGTTCAGTTAGTGTGTATTGATGGGGTTCAGTTAGTGTGTATTGATGGAGTTCAGTTATAGTGTGTATTGATGGGGTTCAGTTAGTGTGTATTGATGGAGTTCAGTTAGTGTGTATTGATGGAGTTCACTTAGTGTGTATTGGTGGGGTTCAGTTAGTGTGTATTGGTGGGGTTCAGTTAGTGTGTATTGATGGGGTTCAGTTATAGTGTGTTGATGGGGTTCAGTTATAGTGTGTATTGATGGGGTTCAGTTAGTGTGTATTGATGGGGTTCAGTTAGTGTGTATTGATGGGGTTCAGTTAGTGTGTATTGATGGGGTTCAGTTGCAGTGTGTATTGATGGGGTTCAGTTAGTGTGTATTGATGGGGTTCAGTTATAGTGTGTATTGATGGGGTTCAGTTATAGTGTGTATTGATGGGGTTCAGTTATAGTGTGTATTGATGGGGTTCAGTTAGTGTGTATTGATGGGGTTCAGTTGCAGTGTGTATTGATGGGGTTCAGTTATAGTGTGTATTGATGGGGTTCAGTTATAGTGTGTATTGATGGGGTTCAGTTATAGTGTGTATTGATGGGGTTCAGTTAGTGTGTATTGATGGGGTTCAGTTGCAGTGTGTATTGATGGGGTTCAGTTATAGTGTGTATTGATGGGGTTCAGTTAGTGTGTATTGATGGAGTTCAGTTGCAGTGTGTATTGATGGGGTTCAGTTATAGTGTGTATTGATGGGGTTCAGTTATAGTGTGTATTGATGGGGTTCAGTTATAGTGTGTATTGATGGGGTTCAGTTAGTGTGTATTGATGGGGTTCAGTTGCAGTGTGTATTGATGGGGTTCAGTTATAGTGTGTATTGATGGGGTTCAGTTAGTGTGTATTGATGGAGTTCAGTTGCAGTGTGTATTGATGGGGTTCAGTTATAGTGTGTATTGATGGGGTTCAGTTATAGTGTGTATTGATGGGGTTCAGTTATAGTGTGTATTGATGGGGTTCAGTTAGTGTGTATTGATGGAGTTCAGTTGCAGTGTGTATTGATGTTGCAGTGTGTATTGATGGGGTTCAGTTACAGTGTGTATTGATGTTACAGTGTGTATTGATGGGGTCCAGTTACAGTGTGTATTGATGGGGTTCAGTTATAGTGTGTATTGATGGGGTTCAGTTATAGTGTGTATTGATGGGGTTCAGTTAGTGTGTATTGATGGGGTTCAGTTGCAGTGTGTATTGATGGGGTTCAGTTATAGTGTGTATTGATGGGGTTCAGTTAGTGTGTATTGATGGAGTTCAGTTGCAGTGTGTATTGATGGGGTTCAGTTATAGTGTGTATTGATGGGGTTCAGTTATAGTGTGTATTGATGGGGTTCAGTTATAGTGTGTATTGATGGGGTTCAGTTAGTGTGTATTGATGGAGTTCAGTTGCAGTGTGTATTGATGTTGCAGTGTGTATTGATGGGGTTCAGTTACAGTGTGTATTGATGTTACAGTGTGTATTGATGGGGTCCAGTTACAGTGTGTATTGATGTTACAGTGTGTATTGATGGGGTTCAGTTAGTGTGTATTGATGGGGTTCAGTTAGTGTGTATTGATGGGGTTCAGTTGCAGTGTGTATTGATGGGGTTCAGTTGCAGTGTGTATTGATGGGGTTCAGTTAGTGTGTATTGATGGGGTTCAGTTGCAGTGTGTATTGATGGGGTTCAGTTACAGTGTGTATTGATGGGGTCCAGTTACAGTGTGTATTGATGTTACAGTGTGTATTGATGGGGTTCAGTTAGTGTGTATTGATGGGGTTCAGTTAGTGTGTATTGATGGGGTTCAGTTGCAGTGTGTATTGATGGGGTTCAGTTGCAGTGTGTATTGATGGGGTTCAGTTAGTGTGTATTGATGTTACAGTGTGTATTGATGAGGTTCAGTTAGTGTGTATTGATGGGGTTCAGTTAGTGTGTATTGATGGGGTTCAGTTGCAGTGTGTATTGATGGGGTTCAGTTATAGTGTGTATTGATGGGGTTCAGTTGCAGTGTGTATTGATGGGGTTCAGTTATAGTGTGTATTGATGGGGTTCAGTTACAGTGTGTATTGATGGGGTTCAGTTAGTGTGTATTGATGGGGTTCAGTTGCAGTGTGTATTGATGGGGTTCAGTTACAGTGTGTATTGATGGGGTTCAGTTAGTGTGTATTGATGGGGTTCAGTTGCAGTGTGTATTGATGGGGTTCAGTTATAGTGTGTATTGATGTTACAGTGTGTATTGATGGGGTTCAGTTACAGTGTGTATTGATGTTACAGTGTGTATTGATTGGGTTCAGTTACAGTGTGTATTGATGGGGTTCAGTTGCAGTGTGTATTGATGGGGTTCAGTTACAGTGTGTATTGATGTTACAGTGTGTATTGATGAGGTTCAGTTAGTGTGTATTGATGGGGTTCAGTTAGTGTGTATTGATGGGGTTCAGTTGCAGTGTGTATTGATGGGGTTCAGTTACAGTGTGTATTGATGAGGTTCAGTTAGTGTGTATTGATGGGGTTCAGTTAGTGTGTATTGATGGGGTTCAGTTGCAGTGTGTATTGATGGGGTTCAGTTGCAGTGTGTATTGATGGGGTTCAGTTACAGTGTGTGTTGATGGGGTTCAGTTAGTGTGTATTGATGGGGTTCAGTTGCAGTGTGTATTGATGGGGTTCAGTTACAGTGTGTATTGATGGGGTTCAGTTAGTGTGTATTGATGGGGTTCAGTTACAGTGTGTATTGATGTTACAGTGTGCATTGATGTATCAGTGATGCATCTGTCTGGCCTCTATAGACTTTGTGCTTTGTAGCCTACTCTTCAATGCATTTCATTATGGAGGCAATTTAATTATTCATATGTCTGTGTGTGTGTGTCCAGGACCGCTCTGACCCTGGGCTGTGAGTATGGCTGTAAGGACGCGGTGGAGGTCCTTCTGAAGAGAGGCGCCGACGTGACGGCCGTGGACAGCTTTGGCCACGACTGTTTCCACTACGCCCGCCTCAGCAAGAACCAGGAGCTGGTCAGCCTTTTCAAGACCTACCTCGACAACGTCACCAAAGGTCAGAGCACGGCTGTGTCCCGATTTGACCTATGCCCTAGGTACTCCTGTAGAGGTGTTTTTCACCCTGTGTGAGGGCTGCCCTAGGTACTCCTGTAGAGGTGTTTTTCACCCTGTGTGAGGGCTGCCCTAGGTACTCCTGTAGAGGTGTTTTTCACCCTGTGTGAGGGCTGCCCTAGGTACTCCTGTAGAGGTGTTTTTCACCCTGTGTGAGGGCTGCCCTAGGTACTCCTGTAGATGTGTTTTTCACCCTGTGTGAGGGCTGCCCTAGGTACTCCTGTAGAGGTGTTTTTCACCCTGTGTGAGGGCTGCCCTAGGTACTCCTGTCGATGTGTTTTTCACCCTGTGTGAGGGCTGCCCTAGGTACTCCTGTAGAGGTGTTTTTCACCCTGTGTGAGGGCTGCCCTAGGTACTCCTGTAGATGTGTTTTTCACCCTGTGTGAGGGCTGCCCTAGGTACTCCTGTCGATGTGTTTTTCACCCTGTGTGAGGGCTGCCCTAGGTACTCCTGTAGAGGTGTTTTTCACCCTGTGTGAGGGCTGCCCTAGGTACTCCTGTAGAGGTGTTTTTCACCCTGTGTGAGGGCTGCCCTAGGTACTCCTGTAGAGGTGTTTTTCACCCTGTGTGAGGGCTGCCCTAGGTACTCCTGTAGAGGTGTTTTTCACTCTGTGTGAGGGCTGCCCTAGGTACTCCTGTAGAGGTGTTTTTCACCCTGTGTGAGGGCTGCCCTAGGTACTCCTGTAGAGGTGTTTTTCACCCTGTGTGAGGGCTGCCCTAGGTACTCGTGTAGAGGTGTTTTTCACCCTGTGTGAGGGCTGCCCTAGGTACTCCTGTAGAGGTGTTTTTCACCCTGTGTGAGGGCTGCCCTAGGTACTCCTGTAGAGGTGTTTTTCACCCTTTGTGAGGGCTGCCCTAGGTACTCCTGTAGAGGTGTTTTTCACCCTGTGTGAGGGCTGCCCTAGGTACTCCTGTCGATGTGTTTTTCACCCTGTGTGAGGGCTGCCCTAGGTACTCCTGTCGATGTGTTTTTCACCCTTTGTGAGGGCTGCCCTGTGGACAAAAGGCCACATTTCATTTTCCTGTTTGAACCTTCAGTGATGTTCAAAACTGTGAAACCTGTTTCATCGACTTCAAATACTGTAATCATCGTCCATGTCTGGCACGGAGAGGGAGGTTTTGATGTTTTTCTGTGTCTTTCAAATGAGAACTCGATGTTTTCTTAGCCTCAGTAGGGGGGAGACAGGAGCAGCTAGCCCAGAATGAAGAGGTTCTGAGATGTTTCTATCTGCAGTGTAAGCTGTAACTCAGCCTGGTGCCTCAGAAATACAGAAACCACAGGAGACTGCAGAAAACACCCATTCAACCAGAAGATCAAAATGAGAGCAAGGAAAACGTAAAAATAACATGTCTATTGAAAACACTGGGTTAAAAAGTCACGCTGCAGAGAAAGTAAAGTTATTAACAGAATGAAATGGACTGGGGGAAATTTGCAGCAAAGGTGAAAAAAGGATTGTGCTTTTAGGGAAGGTAACCTGAGTTCAAGTGTGTCAGCTTTCTTCTTTCAGAGGGAATGTAAGGTTGTTCATTCGGCGCGGCATGTGGCTTTGCAGAGTGTTTTAATGTGGGTTTTTATCAAGGCTATGTGAAATAGAGTACATAAAATGTCCCCAACAGATCCCCTTCATGTGAACTTTGTGTATGCATTTATCAAAGGTCCACTCAACTAGAACCCTAGGTAAAGGGCCCACTCAACTAGAACCCTAGGTAAAGGGGCCACTCAACTAGAACCCTAGGTAAAGGGGCCCACTCAACTAGAACCCTAGGTAAAGGGACCCCACTCAACTAGAACCCTAGGTAAAGGGGCCCCACTCAACTAGAACCCTAGGTAAAGGGGCCACTCAACTAGAGCCCTAGGTAAAGGGGCCCCACTCAACTAGAACCCTAGGTAAAGGGGCCCCACTCAACTAGAACCCTAGGTAAAGGGGCCCCACTCAACTAGAACCCTAGGTAAAGGGGCCCCACTCAACTAGAACCCTAGGTAAAGGGCCCCACTCAACTAGAACCCTAGTTAAAGGGCCCACTCAACTAGAACCCTAGGTAAAGGGGCCCCACTCAACTAGAACCCTAGGTAAAGGGGCCCCACTCAACTAGAACCCTAGGTAAAGGGGCCCCACTCAACTAGAACCCTAGGTAAAGGGGCCCCACTCAACTAGAACCCTAGGTAAAGGGGCCCCACTCAACTAGAACCCTAGGTAAAGGGGCCCCACTCAACTAGAACCCTAGGTAAAGGGGCCCCACTCAACTAGAACCCTAGGTAAAGGGGCCCCACTCAACTAGAACCCTAGGTAAAGGGGCCCCACTCAACTAGAACCCTAGGTAAAGGGGCCCCACTCAACTAGAACCCTAGGTAAAGGGGCCCCACTCAACTAGAACCCTAGGTAAAGGGGCCCCACTCAACTAGAACCCTAGGTAAAGGGGCCCCACTCAACTAGAACCCTAGGTAAAGGGGCCCCACTCAACTAGAACCCTAGGTAAAGGGGCCCCACTCAACTAGAACCCTAGGTAAAGGGGCCCCACTCAACTAGAACCCTAGGTAAAGGGGCCCCACTCAACTAGAACCCTAGGTAAAGGGGCCCCACTCAACTAGAACCCTAGGTAAAGGGGCCCCACTCAACTAGAACCCTAGGTAAAGGGGCCCCACTCAACTAGAACCCTAGTTAAAGGGGCCCCACTCAACTAGAACCCTAGGTAAAGGGGCCCCACTCAACTAGAACCCTAGTTAAAGGGGCCCCACTCAACTAGAACCCTAGGTAAAGGGGCCCCACTCAACTAGAACCCTAGGTAAAGGGGCCCCACTCAACTAGAACCCTAGGTAAAGGGCCCCACTCAACTAGAACCCTAGGCAAATTGCATCTAATCAAATTCCACTCTTTATTCTACATTTGTCAGAAACTAGAATGGCCTGTTCTCCTAGTATCTGGTGCACCATCAGTCATTTACCCTACTTAACAATTATCTTGTTGTGGCAAATTGATGTCCTTGGTTTGTGGGAGGCGGCTTTAGATGGCTTCATCGGATTTCTCCCACACCTGTTGTTTGTTTTCACGCTCAGTGCTCATTTGAGATTGGTTTCTCATCAAGCCTTTAATCATCATTACTGTGGCATAATTGCTTTATTTTTTTTTTGTTGCATAAAATCTTTGTGCCCGTGTGAAAGTACTGTCCTTGTATCACCTCATTTCAACTTCTCTCTTCAGTCTCCTGAAGACTTGGGGATGAGAAAACACATTGTGTAGATTTAAATCATCAACGACATGAGTGACGGGCTGCTCTGACGTGTGTAAACGGACCCGTTAATTGTTTCTCATCGTGTCCACAGCAAAAGAAGCTGCCAAGATGGAGCAGAAAAAGCGACAGGTAACATCGCATCGCTCACTTTAATCGCCAACCTTCATACTGATTTCTGTGCACGGAGATTTAACTCTCAGATTTAAAACTACACACATCTCCACAGACAATATCTCCTAGATCCTAAGGCAATGCCTCTCCTGCTGTGCTGCCCTTTGAGCGGTTGATTAGACTGTAGTTGTTATTGTTGAGCTGTATAGTAATCACTTGACATTTCTACTGTTATTTCCTCTGGGTGAATCCATTGTTGAAAAGGTGAGCCGGCTCATAGGCTTACCAAAAGTTTGACGTGAGCCCCATCAAGCAAATAGGATGGGTTTTTATTATTGATTCTGTTAACGCTTCCTCGTCAAGGCACTTCCTGGGTCATGTGTTCTGTATACATACATGGAGCGATAGACGGTATCTGTGAGTTCTGAACAAGCCGATCCCAACAATACCACTTAAGTTCAGTTTCTGCTCTATTGAAGTTCAGTTTCTGCTCTATTGACCACATTCACCACTCATTGATTTAATATGGAATCTGACCACATTCACCACTCATTGATTTAATATTGAATCTGACCACATTCACCACTCATTGATTTAATATTGAATCTGACCACATTCACCACTCATTGATTTAATATTGAATCTGACCACATTCACCACTCATTGATTTAATATGGAATCTGACCACATTCACCACTCATTGATTTAATATTGAATCTGACCACATTCACCACTCATTGATTTAATATGGAATCTGACCACATTCACCACTCATTGATTTAATATTGAATCTGACCACATTCACCACTCATTGATTTAATTTTGAATAGAGACGGTCACAAGTGTTTTTACAAAATCACTGTTGTGTTGAAGCTGTTTGCTTAATGGTGTATTACCATGCGGTAAACAGTGAGTTGTCATGTTTTACACTGTTTCCTGTGGAGGCCAAGTGACTCTCACTCCGACATTCAGTTGGACATTACTGCCACCTAGTGACGAGATGGATAATCGCAGTTCATTCCCTAATGTCACTACCACCAGAGAAACTGTATATAAGGAAATCTCTTACCCTGCTACCACTAGCCATCAGCCCCCCCTCCCGGTTCATCATGGCTAAATGATAACCTGTGTGTCCACAGCACTCAGTGGAGATGACTGAACAGGCCGAAGCCAACGTGAGGGTGAGTACAATTGTTTTTCTCTGCATACGTTCAATATTGAATTTGATAGGCCAGCTACATTGAGTTTGACCTCGCAGTCCTTTGTGATGGACAGGGATGTAATTACCCGGTCTGAATGTATGAGGACATTAAGCAAGATGTACCCAGCAGTATATCGGGGAATATATAGGCTGGCCTGAGCGTCAGCGTGACATGATTCTACAATGTCCAGGATAATTGAAGGTACTAGTGAATTTATATTTACTGTTGGATCTAATTAAACAGATCTATAGATGTTTTCAACTCAGCGGTTACTGTCCGCCCTGAGATTGGAATGTTGGGGGTTTGATCCCAGGTCAAGTCATACCAAAGACTCTAAAAAGGGACCTGATGCCGCTGTGCTTGGCACTCAGCATTAAGAAGATGGATTGTGGGTAAAGGCGTCCGTATGCTTCCCAACTGAAACAATTTGGGAAGAATTTGTGCATATGTAATATTTTGTGCCATTTTTGTTAGTTTTGGACTTCGGTGAAGGTTTTTTCGGGCTGTTCGGGCACACAATGTTTTCTAGAGGCAAGCCAAGTTCGGAGCCAAGGTCTACCTACGCCCCTTCGTCGGTGATTGGTCAACAGTAGGGGTTCTTCAATGAGAGACGATTCGTTTTCATGCCCAATTTTTCATTGAGAAATATTGCACCAAACATCTTAGTTAGATGTTACATTTCCACGACTATGATTTTTTTCGGCAAAAACGTCAGAATTAATTTCTTCAGGTATCTTCAGTAAGTGTATACTGGCTACGGCATCTCAAAATGAACAAACAGTACCATTGCTGCGTTTTTCTCATTTTTAAAGCGAATGTCTTTTAAGGGAATATGCAAGCAACTCTCGTTTGGTTCGGGTTGCCGAGTTCAGCTAGGAGCCAGCCGAACAGAGGGATGCTGACGCGTTAAGGCCCTGTGACAGACTAGCATCCTGCCCAGGGGATGTACATGTGCTTCAAGCTGACTCATGCTACAGAAACATTTGATAGGATCCTGCCCTATGGGCTGTTCTGGCTTGGACAAGGGTTACTTAAGAGATGTGTGTGATTTGACTTGTAAATGGATTGTGACTTCTAATGTTTGTCAGGACCTGGAGAGACAGAACGAGAGCCAGCAGGAGACTCTGAGGAAGTTTCACCTGGAGCAGAGGACTCTGATGGACAAGGTCAAACTACTGCAGCAGCAGCTCAGCCAGGTACACACACACACACACACACACACAAAGTAGTGTAGACAACTTCTTGACTAACACGGAAAGTCACTGAGAGGGGAATCAAACACAGTTTGTGCTTCAAGAGAAACATAAGAACTTGGACGGTGACAGGCACTATATATGGTAATGAGTTGTTTGTCAAACCCTCTGATACTTAACTTGTAATCCTCTATATCCTGTGCAGGAAAAACATACAGTGGAATGCATCCATAAAGAGGTGAGGACAGCCACACAACTCAATTGTTTGGGGTGGGAAGAAAAAATGGAACATTTTAGCTATAGATTAGAGAGTTGAATTAGCATGCCTGTTTGTTTGTGGGTGTTTGTGAGAATGTGGAAAGATTTGATTGGATACCAGGCCATAGCTGTATTCATCTGAAAGTTATCGTCCTCAAATGCAACTAAAGTTGCTAGGCTGTTGATCTGTTCTAAAGCTCCATGTTGTGTTTGTGCTGAATTAGAGGGAACAGCTGAAGCTCTTACTGAGTGCCAAAGACAGGGAGGAGGGGGCTCGGGCCCCAGAGACTGTCAAGGTTCAGCTCAGGAGCCACATGGTGAGGGACCACAGCCAAATGCCAAACCTGCTACAGCATCTGAAATCATCATGGGGTTTTACATAATAATAATACTGCTAAGAGCTCTTGCTCAGGTTGTCTAAGGTTGTGCGTGAATGTGAACATACTGTATGTTCTATGTGTTTTCAGGGGGACTACTCTGGCCAGTCTGTTATCAAAGGTGAGGGAGCTCTCTTTAAATGTGAGATATCAGAGAATAAGAGATCCAATCAGAGGATCTGAATTTGAAAAAAGACCTCTTCTGAATCATCTCCGTATTTGTTCTGGCAGGAAAAGACAATGTCCTCGTCAAACAATCTCACAGCCTGGATTCAGCGCAGGTAAACCTGACTTCTTCGTTTTTCTAGAGCATTATGGACCGCAACGACAAGGAAACTCATGAAGTATGAAAAACACGCAGACCACATCTGCTGTGTATTCTAGTCCAGTCAGCAACCATGAGCTTATCAGCTCTCTGACAGCCAAATAAACGGCTGAATTCTCATTTCGTCCTATCAGCTGTTTGCCCCCCAGCAAATGAGAGATTTATTCTCTTAAACCACTGCAGGTATATTTTAGATTTTGGGCTCAACTTTTAAATTGATATTTTTTTATCCTATTGTAGCCTTCACATCTTCTCAGTATTCTTGTGTCGCTATAGTGGAACTGACTAAGTCAGCTCTCATTGCAAAACCAATATTGGACTGACACTGCTGTGAGTGAGAAATAGGTGTGCGAAGTGTATGTAAATTGCACAATCATTCCACACACATGAAACTTTTGTTCCTGCTGTAGGTGCTGCAGTCGTCCGGTCTTTCACACTCACTGTCCCGTCCCCTGGAGCTTGCGGGACGTCCTGGCATGGGCTGGGACCCAGTCGAGGAGGTGGAGGCCCTGCGGCGCGAGCTGGAGACGGTGAGGAGGCGGCAGCAGACTGCCGAGGAAGAGGCTCTTCGCCTGCAGGCGGCACTGGCCCGCAAAAGCCAGGAGTGCCAAGAGCTGGTCCAGAGCCGGGAAACCATCCAACGGCAGGCAGACCGGCAGGTTCAGGAGCTGGAGGAGGCACTGGGGGATGTCCAGAAGAGGATGTTGGATTCTGAAGCCAAGGTCAAGCAGCTCCAAGCACACGTGGTGGCGGTCAAGGAGCACCTAGGAGGCCAGGCGGCCGACGAGCTCCGTGCCCAGCTCCACGATGTCAAGGCCAAGTACGAGGGCGCCTCGGCCGAGGTGGGGCGCGTGCGTAACCACCTGAAGCAGAGTGAGAAGGCCCTGGAAGAGTACAAGAGCAGCGAGGGCCAGCTGGCGGTCGAGGCAGAGCGGCTGGGCCTGGAGCTGACCGCCTTGCGGGAGGAGCGGGATGAGCTGGCAGAGGCTGTGCTGGACATGGAGGCCCTCATTAAGGAGACCCGGGCACGGCAGGGAGAGAAGGTTGTGCCGGCAGAGAAGTTCGACAACATGAAGAACCTGCTGAGCAATGCGGTGGATGAGAAGGAGCGTCAGCTGGCAGAGCTGCGGGAGGACTATGACCGTGTGCTGGAGGAGGTGGCTGAGCTACACAGGGAAATGGACAGCCAGCAAACCCAGGCCGGGACAGGGGCGGTCCCCCTGCAGGAGCATGAGAGGATGAGGACGACCCTGGAGGAACAGAGTTCCTCCATGAAGAGGAGGCTGGCGGACATAACTGCCAAGAGCCAGGCACTGATCCGCCAGGTAGAGGAGAGCGAGGAGGAGCGGGAGATGCTCCAGGAGCAGCTGGAGGAGCTCAACAGCAGGGTGGAGGCCAACTTCATCCCCCTCAAGGCCCATGAAGAGGCCAAGAGCGCCCTGGAGAAAGCTGTGGAGGAGCTGGAAGAGAGGCTGGTGGAGGCCGCAGAAAGGAACGGCCAGGCCGAGGTGCAGATCCAGAGGCTACAAACGGAGAGGGTCACCCTGTGTGAGAGCGTCACCAGCCTACAGAGCGCTACCGTGCCCTCTGAGAAGTTCCGGAGCGAAGTGGGTGCCTTGAATGCTCGCAACGCTGAACTGGTGAAGGAACTGGAAGTGCTCCAGAAGAGGTTTGAAGAGAGAGAGAAGGAGCTGGCCCAGGTCACTGCCAAGAACCAGTCTCTGAAACAGAGCCTAAAGGGAGAGTACGTGTCAAGAGAGAAACAGGAGCAAGTGAATTCGGAGCTGAGTGCTGCTTTGGAGAAGGCCAAGGCTGAGCTCTCCAAAGTGGAGAAGGAGAGCAAAGAAAGTGAGAAAGAGTTGCAGAAGGTGAAAGAGGGTAGTGCAGAGTTGAAAGAGAAGCTGGAGAATGTTCAGGTGATGATAGAAAATGACTATGTGTGCCTTATAGACCATGAAGCTGTAAGGGTTAAGTTGAGCAATGCTGTTGTTGAGGCGGAGCATCGTGCCAAAGAGGCGTTGGCAAGCTACCAGTCTGCCCAAGATGGGACAGTAAAGCTTCACCAAGAAATGGAGGCGCAGAAGAAAGAACTAGACACCATCCAGGAAGCTATCCAGGCCAAGTTTGTTCCGTTGACTGCCATAGAGGAAAGGGAGAACTCCTACAACACCAAGCTGAAAGACTTGACAGGAAAGCTCTCGGAGATGCAAGAGAAGTACAACCAGGAGAAGTTGGAGGGGGAACGTCACAAGCACGAGAAAGAGAAACTGAAAGTGCAGATGGAGTCTGTGCAGCAGAGAATGGAGACAGGCTTTGTCGCCAGTGAAAAGCACAAGGAGGTGGAAGATGAGTACAGGGGTAAAATGGAGGAGCTGACGCTGAGGTTGGTAGACCTGGAGCAGCAGTACAAAGACGTGACTGTGCAGAGGGCCGAGCTGGAGGAGCAGAACGCCCTGTGTAACACTGACATCCAGAGCCTGCAGCAGCGCCTGGAATCCGAGTCAACCCGGCTGGAACACTATGAGGCCGAGCACCAGGCCCTGAGGGACACCATCCACCAAGCCCAGGACGAGTGCCAGAAAGCCAGGGAGGCTCAGCGTGGGGAGGCCCAGAGAGCCTGCGCCTTGGAGAAGGAGCTCCAGCGATGCTCCGGGGACCAGGCCGTCCTCCTGCAGCAGCATGCTCAGGCCAAGGAGGCCCTGGAGGGGCAGGTGGCCCAGCTACTTGCTTCCCTTCGCCAGGAGCAGGAGACCAGCGACCAGAGGGCCCAGAACGTGGCAGCCCTGCAGTCAGAGCTGCTCCGGGCCACCCAGGCCCTGGACGAACTTGGAGGAAGAGAGGACCAGTTAAGCCAGCTGAAGGCCGAGAAGCAGCGTCTGCAGGAAGAGACAGCGGCGTTGGGGGAGAGGCTATCTGGGCTGGCGGAGCAGTGCGAGGTGCTCCACCATGAGGTGGCCCAGGCCAGGGAGGAGGAGGGCAGGGCCAGGGAGGACGAGGGCAGGGCCAGAGAGGACAAGTCCAGGGCCAGGGTGGAAACTGAGGCCTTGCAGGAGAAGAGCAACACCATGGATAAGGAGATCCGGGAGCTGAAGGAGAGGTACGAGGAGTCGCTCAGCACCATCGGGGAGTTTCAGAGGAGGATCCAGATGTCGGCGGAGCAGACAGAGGTCAAAGACAAAAAGGTAGGAGAAATATTCTGCATTGAATTGTCGGCCATTTTTAATATGAATAAAATCAACATAAATGTGCAGTTCCAGCCAAAAGTTGACACACCTACTCATTCAAGGGTTTTTCTTTATTTGTACAATTTTCTACATTGAAAAAAAGCGGTCATCAAGGAAAAGGGTGGCTACTTCGAAGAATCTCAAATACATTTTGATTTGTTTAACACTTTTTTGGTTACTACATGATTCCATATGTGATATTTCATAGTTTTGATGTCTTCACTATTATTCTACAATGTAGAAAATAGTAAACAAATAATAACTCTGGAATGAGTTGGTGTCTCAACTTTTGACTGGTACTATATATGGTAAAAGTACGGTAGTATTTACATTTGGTAAGATCTCAATTTTTCAGTTTTTAGTTCTGTTAAGAAGTTTGGCAGGCAATACTTTGGTCCGTTGATATGAGGTTTTCTAAATATGTAGATGGTTATGTGTGTTCTGGTGCTAACAGCTTTGTGTGTTTCAGATCAGCGAGCTGCTGACGGACGTGGAGAGACTGAAGCAGGCCCTCAATGGTCTGTCCCAGCTGGCGTACGCTGGCAACGCTGCACCCAATAAGAGACAGATGCAGCAGATAGACACACTCCAGGCCCAGATCAAGAGCCTGCAGCAGCAGCTGGCTGTGAGTGTGTATATATATATATATACATACACACAGAATATACCTGTAGATTTTAAAACTTGTCAGGGATGACACAAAGTAAATGACTTATTTATGTTGTGGTCCCTTACGTTGTGTGAAGCTGTAACAATTGACTTGCCTACATAGTGTACATGATTGTATTGACATTTTATACTCATGACAGACGATGACCTATAACATGGTGTCATGTCAATACGCTGCACTAACACCATAATCAGTCACTCGGTACTCTCTGGCTCCCAAACATAATGTGCCTCGTTAGTAGGGACGAATGCATTTTTTCAGTCCAGCGTTAGTTACCGATAATGGGATGTTATTATCTTCGTTAATTACCTTGATGACATGGAGGTTTGGTGCAGACATGATTGATCCTCCTCCCACAGTGAGTTAGTGGAAATGAACCGTTTCCCTGTGGATATATCAGTACATCAGAAAGAACATCTGTGTCAGTGCTCTTACAGTGCAAACCAAAGACTATTTGTCTGTCCTATAATTACAGTAACACTCTCGCTGTGTGGGTATTACTGCCGATTTACCGCTGAGCTGGAAACGATGCGAGACTCAACAAAACATTTGTCTGTGCACCTGATTTTCAAGGACGACCTCTGCCTTCCTCTCTGTCAGCTCGCTCTGAGCCTTTGAAATGATGGAGGCAGAGAATGAACTGGTGTACTTTTTTTTGAAGTCGTGTCTAGCGGCTAGCCAGAACCCAGATGAAAATAAAATGAGGTCCATATTAGAATCCTGAGAACGTCATTACTCATGCTCTGATGTGAACCCACGGTCGGGGCCACGTTTTCATTTGGAGTTCGCTCTCTTGGCTCTTTCGTTCGATGTTGGCAGTCTTCAGGAAAATATGGATGCCATCTATTTTGCTGTGAAAGACGGGCGTATTTCAGAGGTGCATGGTAAGGTGGAGCCAGGCAGGTCGGAGTCCCTTTGTGTAATGTCTGCCAGGTCAGCCCATAGTGGGCCTGTACTCATCACATCACATCTCTCTCTCCCTCTCTCACTCTCACTCTTACTCTCTCTTACTCTCTCTCTTCTCTCTCTCTCTCTCTTCCCCTCTCCCTCCTCTCTCTCCCCCTCTCTCTTCACAGGATGCTGAGAGTCAACACAGAGAGGTGGTTTCAATTTATAGAACTCATCTCCTCAGTGCAGCACAGGTCAGTGTGTGTTTCTTTTAGTGATTTTTTTCTAGTTAAAGTAAAATATAACACTCCAGCCTCCCTGGCATCTCTTGCATTTTTGTTGCCCAGCAAATTCCTGAAGACAAATAATATATCTGAAAATATGTGATTGTTGATACGATAGTGTCCTAAATGTCAGAGGCTGACGACACCAGTAGACTGGCCCATAGCCCACACTGCTGACGACACCAGTAAGACTCTCCCGTAGCCCACACAGCTGACGACCCCAGTAAGACTGGTCCATAGCCCACACTGCTGACGACCCCAGTAAGACTGGCCCATAGCCCACACTGCTGACGACCCCAGTAAGACTGGCCCATAGCCCACACTGCTGACGACCCCAGTAAGACTGGCCCATAGCCCACACTGCTGACGACACCAGTAAGACTGGCCCATAGCCCACACTGCTGACGACACCAGTAAGACTGGCCCATAGCCCACACTGCTGACGACCCCAGTAAGACTGGCCCATAGCCCACACTGCTGACGACCCCAGTAAGACTGGCCCATAGCCCACACAGCTGACGACACCAGTAAGACTGGCCCATAGCCCACACAGCTGACGACACCAGTAAGACTGGCCCATAGCCCACACTGCTGACGACACCAGTAAGACTCTCCCGTAGCCCACACAGCTGACGACCCCAGTAAGACTGGTCCGTAGCTCACACTGCTGACGACCCCAGTAAGACTGGCCCATAGCCCACACTGCTGACGACCCCAGTAAGACTGGCCCATAGCCCACACTGCTGACGACACCATTAAGACTGGCCCATAGCCCACACAGCTGACGACACCAGTAAGACTGGCCCATAGCCCACACTGCTGACGACACCAGTAAGACTCTCCCGTAGCCCACACAGCTGACGACCCCAGTAAGACTGGTCCGTAGCTCACACTGCTGACGACCCCAGTAAGACTGGCCCATAGCCCACACTGCTGACGACCCCAGTAAGACTGGCCCATAGCCCACACTTCTGACGACCCCAGTAAGACTGGCCCATAGCCCACACTGCTGACGACCCCAGTAAGACTGGCCCATAGCCCACACTTCTGACGACCCCAGTAAGACTGGCCCATAGCCCACACTGCTGACGACCCCAGTAAGACTGGCCCATAGCCCACACTGCTGACGACCCCAGTAAGACTGGCCCATAGCCCACACTGCTGACGACCCCAGTAAGACTGGCCCATAGCCCACACTGCTGACGACCCCAGTAAGACTGGCCCATAGCCCACACTGCTGACAACCCCAGTAAGACTGGCCCATAGCCCACACTGCTGACGACCCCAGTAAGACTGGCCCATAGCCCACACTGCTGACGACCCCAGTAAGACTGGCCCATAGCCCACACTGCTGACGACACCAGTAAGACTGGCCCATAACCCACACTGCTGACGACCCCAGTAAGACTGGCCCATAGCCCACACTGCTGACGACCCCAGTAAGACTGGCCCATAGCCCACACTGCTGACGACACCAGTAAGACTGGCCCATAGCCCACACAGCTGACGACACCAGTAAGACTGGCCCATAGCCCACACTGCTGACGACACCAGTAAGACTCTCCCGTAGCCCACACAGCTGACGACCCCAGTAAGACTGGTCCGTAGCTCACACTGCTGACGACCCCAGTAAGACTGGCCCATAGCCCACACTGCTGACGACCCCAGTAAGACTGGCCCATAGCCCACACTGCTGACGACACCATTAAGACTGGCCCATAGCCCACACAGCTGACGACACCAGTAAGACTGGCCCATAGCCCACACTGCTGACGACACCAGTAAGACTCTCCCGTAGCCCACACAGCTGACGACCCCAGTAAGACTGGTCCATAGCTCACACTGCTGACGACCCCAGTAAGACTGGCCCATAGCCCACACTGCTGACGACCCCAGTAAGACTGGCCCATAGCCCACACTTCTGACGACCCCAGTAAGACTGGCCCATAGCCCACACTGCTGACGACCCCAGTAAGACTGGCCCATAGCCCACACTGCTGACGACCCCAGTAAGACTGGCCCATAGCCCACACTGCTGACGACCCCAGTAAGACTGGCCCATAGCCCACACTGCTGACGACCCCAGTAAGACTGGCCCATAGCCCACACTGCTGACGACCCCAGTAAGACTGGCCCATAGCCCACACTGCTGACGACCCCAGTAAGACTGGCCCATAGCCCACACTGCTGACGACCCCAGTAAGACTGGCCCATAGCCCACACTGCTGACGACTCCAGTAAGACTGGCCCATAGCCCACACTGCTGACGACCCCAGTAAGACTGGCCCATAGCCCACACTGCTGACGACCCCAGTAAGACTGGCCCATAGCCCACACTGCTGACGACACCAGTAAGACTGGCCCATAGCCCACACTGCTGACGACACCAGTAAGACTGGCTCATAGCCCACACAGTTGACAACCCCAGTAAGACTCTCACGTAGCCCACACGGCTGACGACACCAGTTAGACTGGCCCGTAGCCAACACTGCTGACGACACCAGTAAGACTGGCCCGTAGCCAACACTGCTGACGACACCAGTAAGACTGGCCCGTAGCCAACACTGCTGACGACACCAGTAAGACTGGCCCATAGCCAACACTGCTGACATAACTGTGAAATAGGGGACCATTGGATGATCTCAAACCGTTGTTGTTTCTCCCAGGGCCACATGGATGAGGACGTCCAAGCCGCCCTGCTGCAGATCATCCGCATGAGACAGGAGTTTGTCTGCTAAAAGTCCATTCAGCAACAACACAACACAACCCGCTGACTCAAATCCACCGTTCACACAGCCCCAGCTACAGAGCACCCCCCCGCTGTGGCCCCTGTGGGCGCCTGGCGTGTGAGAGTGTGTGTTGGGATTGTGTGCGTCTGTGTGGGAAGAGATCCATGTTAGTAGTCAAACAAAATCCTCCCTATATGTCTAGATTGGTTTGTGTGTTTCAACAGAACTAAGACCAAGTGTTGTGGATGGACATAGATATACAGTAGATATACGGTAGATAGAGAGGGTAAGGGTAGACGATGGGTTGTACCTTAGCTAGGTGGATAAACCTCAGCATAGGTGATGACTCAGTGGGATACTGTAGCTGCTGACCAATAGAATGTACTAATGTCCTTTGAAAACATGAGCATGATGAACTGCCTATGCAGGCCTTTCTCTTCCTGACTACTCTGTTAAGGCTCCATTGAAACAGGATATGCAATGCCTAGCTGGCTAGTCTCTGAAAGGAAGCTCTTCTTAGTATGTAAATCTCCTCTAGGACTGTATGGGTTTAGCATGATGTTGGGTCTTGTGTGGGAGGTGTGGTGGGGTGATTGGCCTCTGCTTAGATGATCCTCCTGACGTCGCAGCAGGGAAACGGATCTGAAAACGCAAGCAGCAAAGTCCGCTGTTAACTCACATTCCCCCGTGGCGATCGACTCCCGCCCGTCTTTTGTCTTCATCTTTTGAGGTTCTACGGTGAATTCTAGAACCATGCCCTGGTCATTTCAAACAGGAACCCCCTGAAGCCTTCTCATTCAGTTTGGGAGCAGGACTCCTCCATTTTGGGGCATTGGCCACAGCGACTGTTTCCCTAAAGGTCCAAACTTTATCTTGATTCTTTTCACTGAATCGTAAACTCCTCAAACAGTCTCTTTAAGCCATTGACCCCACACAAACAACGTGAATGTGGGGCTCTGCACATTCTGGATTTGACTCGAGGAGTGTTTGCAAACAACACTGTAGCCCAATCTTAAGACGAACCCCTACCATGAACCTTAACCCCTACCATTATGGTGGTCACAGATCTGAAGAAACAGGATAGGTTTAAGACTGTGACTATCAGGGCAGCCTACATGTTGATGACTTGAAGCAATCTGCATATTGCTTACACCTATCCAGTCCCCCTTCAGATCGGCAAAAACACACCAGAGAGTTAGAGGCTGGGAGTTTTGGACAGGGGTTCTAGAAAAGGGCCTTGGCTGTGTCCTAGTGTTTGCGGTGCAGCGTCTCCTGTTGCTGGAGCGAGAGTGCCCTCTAGTGGGGAGACTTGGCAGGCCAAGTTGACTGATGTATTCATTTGACTAGTGTCTATTTGTTGTTGTCTTGTCGTGGTTCATTTTAGTGGTCTCTGAGAGTGGAGCAAGTCTCTTGTGCCTTTAAACTGATATCTTTTTCATGGCTTTGTACTACTTTGATTAATAAACAACGTTGGTGTAACAATGAAATTCAGCAGGTCTGGAGTAGAAAGACACAGGACACCCTTTAGGGGAACAGTTAGGATGTCATTCTGTAGGGATACTACGAATCCCTCTATTTATATGGATTGAGAAGTCTAAGGTTGCGTCTGAAATGGCACGTTATTCACTATATAGTGCACTGCTTTTGACCAGGAGGTCTAAAGTAGTCCACTGTGTAGTAGGGAATAGGGTTCCGTTTGGAACACGCGTGTTGCTAAGCGTAACAATATGAAGAAGCTCAGTGATGCTTTTGTCTTTTGTCTAACATGCTTTGCAAAGCATATAGAAATGTATATTAATCCGTTTCATACTAAATCCTCTATATACTACTGCTGTAACACAATGATCTAAAATGTCATTTTGAAATTAACATAAAACAGATTAATTTAAAATTAGGTTATTTAAAAAAAAATAATAATTTGAGGATCATGAAATAAATCTGTCTCCAATAACAGAATTTACAAGTTGAATACAGTTATTTTAAATCTAGACCAATATGTTGAAATTGGTTGTTTTTCTTTTTTCTTCTTGCAAGGATGTATTTTTGTTTGTGAATTAGTGTTAAAAACATAAATAAAAGTCCCTAACTTAGAGAGATGTCTTGTTGATTTCCTTCCTGCACACAATATGAAGACACAATACGATACTTCAATATACCTGGTGCACAGTACGGTTTGGGTCGGCCCTATAATGGGAATCAGTCAGTACGGTCAGTACGGTTTGGGTCGGCCCTATAATGGGAATCAGTCAGTACGGTTTGGGTCGGCCCTATAATGGGAATCAGTCAGTACGGTTTGGGTCAGCCCTATAATGGGAATCAGTCAGTACGGTTTGGGTCAGCGTCAGCCCTATAGTGGGAATCAGTCAGCACAGTAAGGGTTTGGGTCGGCCCTATAATGGGAATCAGCCAGCACAGTACGGTTTGGGTCAGCCCTATAGTGGGAATCAGCCAGCACAGTACGGTTTGGGTCAGCCCTATAGTGGGAATCAGCCAGCACAGTACGGTTTGGGTCAGCCCTATAGTGGGAATCAGTCAGCACAGTACGGTTTGGGTCAGCCCTATAGTGGGAATCAGCCAGCACAGTACGGTTTGGGTCAGCCCTATAGTGGGAATCAGCCAGCACAGTACGGTTTGGGTCAGCCCTATAGTGGGAAGCAGCCAGCCAGCACAGTACGGATTTGGGTCGGCCCTATAGTGGGAATCAGCCAGCACAGTACGGGTTTGGGTCGGCCCTATAGTGGGAATCAGCCAGCCAACACAGTACGGTTTGGGTCGGCCCTATAGTGGGAATCAGTCAGCACAGTACGGTTTGGGTCGGCCCTATAGTGGGAATCAGTCAGCACAGTAAGGGTTTGGGTCGGCCCTATAGTGGGAATCAGCCAGCACAGTACGGTTTGGGTCGGCCCTATAGTGGGAATCAGCCAGCACAGTACGGTTTGGATCGGCCCTATAGTGGGAATCAGCCAGCACAGTACGGGTTGGGTCAGCCCTATAGTGGGAATCAGTCAGCACAGTACGGGTTTGGGTCGGCCCTATAGTGGGAATCAGTCAGCACAGTACGGTTTGGGTCAGCCCTATAGTGGGAATCAGTCAGCACAGTAAGGGTTTGGGTCAGCCCTATAGTGGGAATCAGTCAGCACAGTAAGGGTTTGGGTCGGCCCTATAATGGGAATCAGCCAGCACAGTACGGGTTGGGTCAGCCCTATAGTGGGAATCAGTCAGCACAGTACGGGTTTGGGTCGGCCCTATAGTGGGAATCAGCCAGCACAGTACGGGTTGGGTCGGCCCTATAGTGGGAATCAGTCAGCACAGTACGGGTTTGGGTCGGCCCTATAGTGGGAATCAGTCAGCACAGTACGGGTTTGGGTCGGCCCTATAGTGGGAATCAGTCAGCACAGTACGGGTTTGGGTCGGCCCTATAGTGGGAATCAGTCAGCACAGTACGGTTTGGGTCGGCCCTATAGTGGGAATCAGCCAGCACAGTACGGTTTGGGTCGGCCCTATAGTGGGAATCAGCCAGCACAGTACGGTTTGGGTCGGCCCTATAGTGGGAATCAGCCAGCACAGTACGGTTTGGGTCGGCCCTATAGTGGGAATCAGTCAGCACAGTACGGTTTGGGTCGGCCCTATAGTGGGAATCAGTCAGCACAGTACGGTTTGGGTCGGCCCTATAGTGGGAATCAGTCAGCACAGTACGGTTTGGGTCGGCCCTATAGTGGGAATCAGCCAGCACAGTACGGTTTGGGTCGGCCCTATAGTGGGAATCAGCCAGCACAGTACGGTTTGGGTCGGCCCTATAGTGGGAATCAGTCAGCACAGTACGGTTTGGGTCGGCCCTATAGTGGGAATCAGTCAGCACAGTACGGTTTGGGTCGGCCCTATAGTGGGAATCAGCCAGCACAGTACGGTTTGGGTCGGCCCTATAGTGGGAATCAGTCAGCACAGTACGGTTTGGGTCGGCCCTATAATGGGAATCAGTCAGTACGGTTTGGGTCGGCCCTATAATGGGAATCAGTCAGTACGGTTTGGGTCGGCCCTATAGTGGGAATCAGTCAGCACAGTACGGTTTGGGTCAGCCCTATAGTGGGAATCAGTCAGTACGGTTTGGGTCGGCCCTATAATGGGAATCAGCCAGCACAGTACGGTTTGGGTCAGCCCTATAGTGGGAATCAGTCAGCACAGTACGGTTTGGGTCAGCCCTATAGTGGGAATCAGTCAGCACAGTACGGTTTGGGTCAGCCCTATAGTGGGAATCAGTCAGCACAGTACGGTTTGGGTCAGCCCTATAATGGGAATCAGTCAGCACAGTACGGTTTGGGTCAGCCCTATAGTGGGAATCAGTCAGCACAGTACGGTTTGGGTCAGCCCTATAGTGGGAATCAGTCAGCACAGTACGGTTTGGGTCAGCCCTATAGTGGGAATCAGTCAGCACAGTACGGGTTTGGGTCAGCCCTATAGTGGGAATCAGCCAGCACAGTACGGTTTGGGTCAGCCCTATAGTGGGAATCAGCCAGCACAGTACGGTTTGGGTCAGCCCTATAGTGGGAATCAGTCAGCACAGTACGGGTTTGGGTCAGCCCTATAGTGGGAATCAGCCAGCACAGTACGGTTTGGGTCAGCCCTATAGTGGGAATCAGCCAGCACAGTACGGTTTGGGTCAGCCCTATAGTGGGAATCAGTCAGCACAGTACGGGTTTGGGTCAGCCCTATAGTGGGAATCAGCCAGCACAGTACGGTTTGGGTCAGCCCTATAGTGGGAATCAGCCAGCACAGTACGGTTTGGGTCAGCCCTATAGTGGGAATCAGTCAGCACAGTACGGTTTGGGTCAGCCCTATAGTGCCCTTTACTCAGTGTTGAAGCACCTTTGGCAGCCATTTCAGCCTTGAGTCTTCTTGGGTATGACCCTACAAGCTTGGGACACCTGTATTTGGGGAGTTTCTCCTATTCTTCTCTATAGATCCTCAGGTTGGATGGGGAGCGTCGCTGCACAGCTATTTTCAGGTCTCTCCAGAGATGTTTGATCAGTTTCAAGTCCGGGCTCTGGCTGGGCCACTCAAGGACATTCAGAGACTTGTCCCGAAGCCACTCCTGCGTTGTCTTGGCTGTGTGCTTAGAGTAGTCGTCCTGTTGGAAGCTGAACCTTTGCCCCAGTCTGAGGTCCTGAGAGCTCTGGAGCAGGTTTTCATCAAGGATCTCTGTACTTTTCTCCATGAATCTTTCCCTCATTCCTGACTAGTCTCCCAGTCTCTGCCGCTGAAAAACCTCCCCACAGCATGATGCTGTCACCACCATGCTTCACCGTAGGGATAATGCCAGGTTTCCTCCAGATGTGACACTTGGCATTCAGACCTGAGAATCTTGTTTCTCATGGTCTGAGAGTCCTTTGGCAAACTCCAAGCGGGCTGTTATGTGCCTTTTACTGAGGATTGGCTTCCATCTGGCCACTCTACCATAAAGGCCTGATTGATGAAGTGCTGCAGAGATAGTTGTCCTTCTGGAAGTTTCTCCCATCTCCACAGAGGGTCTCTAGAACTCTGTCAGAGTGACCATCTGATTCTTGGTCACCTCCCTGATCAAGGCCCTTCTCCCCCGATTGCTCAGACACAATCCTGTCTCGGTGCTCTACGGACGATTCCTTCGACCTCATAGCTTGGTTTTTGCTCTGACATGCACTGTAAACCGTGGGAACTTATAATAGACAGGTGTGTGCCTTTCCAAATCATGTCCAATCAATTTTATTTACCACAGGTGTGGACTCGAATCAAGTTGTAGAAACATAAAGGATGATCAATGGAAACAGGATGCACCTGAGCTCAGTTTAATAATAATAAATGAACATACATTTCTATAAATCTGTTTTTTCTTTGTCATTATGGGGTATTGTGTGTAGGTTGATGAGGAGAAAATTGATTGAAATCATTTTAGAATAAGGCCTAAACATTACAAAAATTATTTATTGACATGATGTATCAATGTACATATTGCCGAAGCTTACTTTGGATATTTACAATATGAAAATAATAAGAATCCAAATTGTCAACGGGACAACATTAACAACAGTAACCAAGGGTCAAAATAACCATACATTGAACAATTACAATAAGCATACAGTAGAGGACATGTGCAGGTTGATTGGTCTGTCAGACACTGTCCCTCAACTTATGGCAGACATCAATGTAGTGCGCTGCCAACCCACAGCTCTCTGCGTCCTCCCCCTCCCTCTGTGTCCTCCCCCGGGTAGCCTATTCTCATCAGAGAGGTCTTAGAAACCTTCAATAAGGGTTTCAAAATTGGGGAAATGACACTCTCTAATTGTTTTTTAAATTTTGTCAGGAAATGCAGCTCCGTCTCAGGTTCTGCTGTGGTGCAGTGGTTGTACAGCCTTTCCTCTACAGGGAGCCAAGTTTTCCTGTGTCTACCCTTCTCAGTGGCAAGGCTGTGCTCACTGAGTCTGTATTTTGTCAAGGTTTTTCTAAGGTTTTGATCAGTAACCATGGTCAAATAGTTAGGAGGTTTTTCAGTGGCAGAGACGGGGAGACTAGTCAGGATCGAGGGAAAGATGAATGGAGAAAAGTACAGAGATCCTTGAAAACCTGCTCCAGAACTCTCAGGACCTCAGACTGGGTCGAAGGTTCACCTTCTAACAGGACAACGACTCTAAGCACACGACCAAGACAACGCAGGGGTGGCTTCGGGACAAGTCTCTGAATGTCCTTGAGTGGCCCAGCCAGAGCCCGGACTTGAAACTGATCAAACATCTCTGGAGGGACCTGAAAATAGCTGTGCAGCGACGCTCCCCATCCAACCTGACAGAGCTTGAGAGAATCTGCAGATTTAGGGACATTTTGCTTGTTTCCCAATAAGCGATGTAGTTTTGTTTTGACTGTGTTGTAATTTGGTTTATTCTGATTGATTGGATGTTCTGGTCCTGAGGCTTCAGTGTGTTAGTAGAACAGGTTTGTGAACTCAGCCCCAGGACCAGCTGGATGAGGGGACTGAGGCTTCAGTGTGTTAGTAGAACAGGTTTGTGAACTCAGCCCCAGGACCAGCTGGATGAGGGGACTGAGGCTTCAGTGTGTTAGTAGAACAGGTTTGTGAACTCAACCCCAGGACCAGCTGGATGAGGGGACTGAGGCTTCAGTGTGTTAGTAGAACAGGTTTGTGAACTCAGCTCCAGGACCAGCTGGATGAGGGGACTGAGGCTTCAGTGTGTTAGTAGAACAGGTTTGTGAACTCAGCTCCAGGACCAGCTGGATGAGGGGACTGAGGCTTCAGTGTGTTAGTAGAACAGGTTTGTGAACTCAGCTCCAGGACCAGCTGGATGAGGGGACTGAGGCTTCAGTGTGTTAGTAGAACAGGTTTGTGAACTCAGCTCCAGGACCAGCTGGATGAGGAGACTCTTTTCTTTGCTCAGCTCTTGGCATTGGCTGGATGAGGGGGCAATGCCAAGAGCTGAGCAAAGAAAAGAGTTTCCTCATCCAGCTGGTCCTGGAGCTGAGTTCACAAAACTGTTGAGATGGGGTCAGTTTCTAAAACTTAATTGCTCTTTTTAGAGTTTTTATTATTAGTGGATATTGGCCTAATTCTGCCCTGCATGCATTGTTTGTAGTTTTCCTCTGAAGAATCATACAAAACTCTGCATGCAGGGTTTCAATAGGGTGTTTGTCCCATTTGGTGAAATCTTGTTTTGCAAGTGGACCCCACACCTCGCTGCCATGAAGTGCAATTGGTTCAATGACACATTCAATTAGTTTTAGCCAAAGGTATTTCAATTTGAATTTGTTTTTTAATGGTGTAGAATGCCCTGCGTGCTTTCTCTCTCAGTTCATTCACTGCCTCATTAAGGTGTCCAGTTGAGCTTATATTTAAACCTAAGTAATTGTAGTGTGTGCAGTACTCTATATATGTTGTACCAATTGAGAACTTTGGTCTAATTCCCTGAGATCTGGATCTTCTCTGGAAAATCATTATTTTAGTCTTTTTGGGGTTTACTGCCAGGGCCCAGGTCTAGCAGTACTGCACTAGCAGGTCCAGGTTCTGCTGTAGGCCATGTGCTGTGGGGATTTACTGCCAGGACCCAGGTCTGGCAGTACTGCACTAGCAGGTCCAGGTTCTGCTGTAGGCCATGTGCTGTGGGGGTTTACTGCCAGGGCCCAGGTCTGGCAGTACTGCACTAGCAGGTCCAGGTTCTGCTGTAGGCCATGTGCTGTGTGGGCCCAGGTCTGGCAGTACTGCACTAGCAGGTCCAGGTTCTGCTGTAGGCCAGGTACTGCCAGGACCCAGGTCTAGTACTGCACTAGCAGGTCCAGGTTCTGCTGTAGGCCATGTGCTGTGGGGGTTTACTGCCAGGACCCAGGTCTGGCAGTACTGCACTAGCAGGTCCAGGTTCTGCTGTAGGCCATGTGCTGTGGGGGTTTACTGCCAGGACCCAGGTCTGGCAGTACTGCACTAGCAGGTCCAGGTTCTGCTGTAGGCCATGTGCTGTGGGTGACAGCAAGCATAGGTAATCTGCGAAGAGCAGCCATTTAACCTGAATTGTGGAGACACCAGGAGTTGAGGATTTTTCTATATATTTATTTCTCTCTCATCCTCTCTCGCTCTCTCTCTCTCTCATCCTCCCCCTCTCACTCTCTCTCTCATACTCTCTCTCTCTCTCATCCCCTCTCACTCTCATCCTCTCCTCTCTCTCATCCTCCCTCTCTTTCTCATCCTCCCTCTCTTTTCTCTCTCTCTCTCTCATCCTCCCCCTCTCTCTCTCATCCCCTCTCTCTCTCAACTTCCCTCTCTTTCTCATCCTCCTCTCTTTCTCTCTCTCATCCTCTCTCTCTCGCTCTCATACTCCCTCTCATACTCTCCTTCATCCTCTCTCTCTACTCTCATCCTCCCTCTTTCTCTCAATCTCTCTCTCCTCTCTCTCATCCTCCCTCTCTTTCTCTCACTCTCTCTCCTCTCTCATTCTCTCTCTCTTGCTCTCTCTCTCATCCCCCCTCTATCTCTCTCTCTCATCCCCTCTCTCACTCTCTCTCATTCTCCTCTCTCTCCTCTCATTCTTGCTCTCTCTTTCTCCTCTTCCCTCTGAGTGGGAGCAGTACAGTTCATGTGGTTTCACTTTAAACACAATCAACCCTGGAATGAGAGAAAGAGCCTCATACAGCCTCATACACTTTTATCTTGTAGCTCTTAGACTGATTGATTCTCTTCTTCACCACGTTGAGTTTTTCTTCAAAGTGAAGAGATACAGTACATCTCACAAGAGAATAACCTTCCTATTTTGAAACAGGTTCTCTGGGTTGCAGGTCTCGGTTCTCTGGGATCCTAATTGAAGCCTTGGGTTGGTCCAGTACAATATGGATGACTTGGTTTAGAAGTTGTATGTCTGAATATAGTCAGATCTAACGGCTCCAGTATAAAATGGTCTGATGTTTACATTAGTCTTCCAGCAGTATAATACACACTGTAGAATGTCTTCCAAATTAGAGCAGCCTTTTGATTAAAACCTTATACATCTTTACCCTGCCACACACACACGCACCTTTTAACCGATACAAGACTTGAGGCTTGATTGCTGTAAGAGCCAAGGCAGACTGGTTTCACATGGCAGACCCCTCTCCCCCCGTGGTTTTAGGACTCTTTTATTTGCGGTCTGCTCTGAATAAGCTGTTCTCAGCAATTATGGCAAATACAATTCAATCTGTTTGGAGATTTCCCTTTAATCTCATTTCTAGGGTCCTAACCAGAACCAGCTGCCCCCCCCCCCTCCTTTCCCCCTCTAAACATTCATCATCCCAGTAAAGATCACAGTGCTGTGATGCCGTTTAACCCCCCCCCCTTCTTACCCTTCTCCTCCCCTCGTGTCCCTTGTTCAAACTGAACCCTTGTAAAGGGGGGCGGACACACCCCCTCCACTGGGCTTTCCTGTGGTTTGTTACCTCACGCAGTAGTTGCCACCCCACTAACTCTCCCGCCATGATTCAGAGCAGAGCACTTTATTACACACTGACCGTGGCTGCAAGGGCCATCCACATGTCATACAAATAGTTTCCTTTGCTTTTGGCTGCGTTCCCTCTTCCCTGGTTTCTCGCTCGCTCTCGCTCTCACCCAACCTCCACCTCTCTCTACATCAATCTACCTTTCACGCCATCTCCCACCCTCCTTATTCCTCTCTCTGTCACTCCCCCTCTTCCCTGGTCTCTCGCTCGCTCTCACCCAACCTCCACCTCTCTCTACATCAATCTATCTCCCACTCTCCTTATTCCTCTCTCTGTCACTCCCCCTCTTCCTCTCTCCTAACCCCTGTGGTCAGGTCAGAGGTTGCTGCGGCCATCTCTGTTTCCTCTCTGGGATTGCTGACCACATCTCTGTCAGTAATAGGCCATTAGCCTGTCAGGCTGCAGCGCTGCAGTGGGGGCCACTGTACACGCACCCAGGGTCCCACCCCCCCTCTTCTCATTGATCCCCTGAGGGGCCCCCGCACTCTTCTCCTCCCAGGCCTCAGTCCTTGGCCAAGCCCTCTGTTTTTGCAGAGTTCCAAAACACTTTGTTGCCTCAATGATGTTCATTTCTGGGATAATATTGCTCTGGAGGGACACATGGTGCTGATTTGACTTGGACGGCGCTTCGCCATGGCCCTCGTTCCTCGTTCCCACTCTCTCCCTTTTCTCTTCTCTTCATTCTTTGGTTCTTTCTCTTCCTGCGGTACAAGTCTCTGATCCTGTGTTGACCCGGGATTTACACACCAGGGAGTTGTACCAGAGAGGGGACTGGAGGCCTCTCATTTCACAGGATTTACACCAGGGCTGGTTGGGGGGGGATGGATGGGGGGGTGGGTATGCTGGGGGAGGGATGGATGGGGGGGGCTAGGGATGTGTGTGGGGGGGGTAGGTATGCTGGGGGAGGGGTGGATGGGGGGGGGCTAGGTATGTGGGGGGGTAGGTATGCTGGGGGAGGGATGGATGGGGGGGGGCTAGGTATATGTGTGGGGGGGGGTAGGTATGCTGGGGGAGGAGTGGATGGGCGGGGCTAGGTATGCTAGGGGAGGGATGGATGGGGGGGCTAGGGATGTGGGGGGGTAGGTATGCTGGGGGAGGGATGGATGGGGGGGCTAGGGATGTGGGGGGGTAGGTATGCTGGGGGAGGGATGGATGGGGGGGGGGGGCTAGGGATGTGGGGGGTAGGTATGCTGGGGGAGGGATGGATGGGGGGGATAGGGATGTGGAGGGGTAGGTATGCTGGGGGAGGGATGGATGGGGGGGGATAGGGATGTGGGGGGGTAGGTATGCTGGGGGAGGGATGGATGGGATCAGAGGAGTCCCAGTCTCCCAGACCTCGGCAGGAGGATCCTTTATTTTATTTTTACGTGACAAATCTAAAGGAGGCTGGGGCATAGTGCATGTCCCAGGATAATGTGCTGTGTCAAAAGGGGTGTGGATGGACATGTTGCCAATACATACTTAGGAACATCCAGACTTTTAAAGTGGAGTCCATTTACAAAGGCAGAAACGTACACACACTGATCAGATACTGGCCCCCCCTACTACCCCCCTTTTGGTTTGCATTAACCCCCATGTGTAATTACCATCGTCATCTTTCCTTGAAACGCAATGAGGACACAGATTACGGCCGTACGCTAAACAGTTTCATCTGAGCTCAATCTTTATATTTTTCCCTCATTAGCTCTTGGTTAACCACTAGCTAATGCTTAGTGTGTCCTCTTCTCTTTTCCCCCTCGTAACCTTACCCAGAACCAGATGCCTCCTCCCTTCCCTCCCCGCCACTCTTCTAACCAACGACTTAATAATCCCGCCTCTCAAACAGAAAAACCCTTTTCATCTCTGCTCAGGCCTCGACACTGTGGCCGTGCATGTAGTTTAACAGGGATAAGACTGTGGCCTGGCTGGCTGACTGACTGGTTGGCTGTATGGCTGGCTGGCTGGTTGGCTGCTTGGGCTGGTGTTTGGAAACATGGGCGTGAGGTTAAGAGTAGCACTGGGCTTTCTTCCCAGTTCTTAAAGACATGGGGCTGTACGCCTGGGGGGAGGGAGTCCGTCACTATAGGCTTGTTAGCGTGGTTAGAATAGGAGTCCGTTAGCGTGGTTAGAATAGGAGTCCATCACCATAGGCTTATTAGCGTGGTTAGAATAGGAGTCCGTCACCATAGGCTTGTTAGCATGGTTAGAATAGGAGTCCATCACCATAGGCTTGTTAGCATGGTTAGAATAGGAGTCCATCACCATAGGCTTGTTAGCGTGGTTAGAATAGGAGTCCGTTACCATAGGCTTGTTAGCATGGTTAGAATAGGAGTCCATCACCATAGGCTTGTTAGCGTGGTTAGAATAGGAGTCTGTTACCATAGGCTTGTTAGCATGGTTAGAATAGGCTGCGGACGTTTTCAACATGGGAACTGGATGAACAGTTTGTAGTTTAGTAGACCGTGGCGTGTCAAGTTGGTGCTGGCTTGGCTTGGGGTTAGTTGCTCTCCTCTCGACTGTAGTGGTAATGGATGACAGGTTGCGATGTAATAAAATGTTTAGGCTTGGTTGTATATAACCGACATAAGGGATGGAGCAGTCGACACTAATTCAATACACATTCAAATACTCTTGCTGACACGTTTATTTTTGCATGGGTTGCATCACAATCTGTCAATGTCTGCCTTTCTCTGTCTGCCTTCCCTCTGTCTGCCTTCCCTCTGTCTGCCTTCCTCTGTCTGCTTTCCTCTGTCTGCCTTCCTCATCGGTTTGTCAGACCAGGAGACGTCACAAAAATCTGTCGTCTTACGAAAACGTCTGCAGGGCCTGAACTGTTTAGGAACTTTACAAAACTGAACAAAAAATATAAAACACAACATGTAATCATTTCAAAGATTTTACTGTGTTACAGTTGATGTAAGGAAATCAGTCATTTTAAATGAATGAATTAGGCTCTAATCTATGGATTTCACATGAGTTGGAGTATAGATAACTTTAAAAAAAATGTTTTTAAGTAAAGGCGTGGGATCAGAAAACCATTCAGTATCTGGTGTGACCATTTTCCTCATGCACGACATCTCCTTCACATAGAGTTGATCAGGCTGTTGATTGTGGCCTGTGGAATGTTGTCCCACTCTTCAATGGCTGTACAAAGTTGCTGGATATTGTCGGGAACTGGAACACACTGTCATACGTCAATCCAAAGCAACCCGAACATGCTCAATGGGTGACATGTCTAGTGAGTATGCAGGCTATGGAAGAACTGGGACATTTTCAGCTTCCAGGAATTGTGGACAGATCCTTGTGACATGGGGCTGTGCGTTATCATGCTGCAATATGAGGTGATGGCAGCAGATGAATGGCAGGACAATGGGCCTCATCACAGTATATCTGTGCATTCAAAATTGCCATCAATAAAATGCAATTGTGTTCGTTGTCTGTAGCTCATGCCTGCCAAATACCATAACCCCACTGCCATCATGGGGAACTCTGTTCAAAATGTTGTCATCAGCAAACAGCTCGCCCACACGACGCCTGCCATCTGCTCGGTACAGTTGAAACCGGGACTCTGCCGTTTCTCCAGTGTGCCAGTGGACATCAAAGGTGAGTATTTGCCCACTGAAGTTGGTTACGATGCCGAACTGCAGTCAGATCCTGGTTAGGATGACAAGCAAGCAGATGAACTTCCCTGAGACTGTTTCTGACAGTTAGTGCAGAAATCCTTCGGTTGTGCAAACCCACAGTTTCATCAGCTGTCCAGGTGGCTGGTCTCAGACGATCCCGCACTGCCAAGTTCTGTAAAACGACATTGAAGGCGGCTTATGGTAGAGAAATTAACATTCAATTTTCTGGTGGACATTCCTCAGTCTTGCATGCCAGTTGCACACAAAACTTGAGACATCTGTGGCATTGTGTTGTGTGAAAAAAAAAAACATTTTAGTGGTCTTTTGTGCCCAGCACAAGTTGCACCTGTGTAATGATCATGCTTCTTGATATTCCACACCTGTCAGGTGGATGGATTATCTTGGCAAAAGATAATTTCTCACTAACAGGGATGGAAACACATTTGTACACAAAATGTTAGAGAAAATAGCTTTTTGTGTGTATGGAACATTTCTGGTATCTTTTATTTCAGCGCATGAAACATGGAACCAACACTTTACACGTTGTCTTAATATAATACTACTATGGAAAGCATCAAGACTTGTCTGAAGGTAACCCAGCACCTGTTTAAAACACGTTTTAGTAGTTCTGTGCCCCAAAAACGGGCTTGAATATGGGTAAAAAAACAAACAAATCATAAGCTTCTTTAATATCTCAGAAATACGACAGACACTCAAAACAGATACTTCTGTTTGATTTTTTTTTAAACTGTTTTGCCGTGTATGAATATGGTATTCAATGCGTTTCTATGCAAGTTCATTACTATTGTTGCCGACACAGGAAAGTTGAACCACATGGGGTGATTAAACCCTAATTAGGGTCTAGTTAGTCACACACACACAGTTCACATCAGGACAACAAACATTTCAACTCAAGAAATTACATGGCCACTTGACACTTCTCTATAAATGGCACAATGAAATGGCTTGTTTTGTTAAATAACCTATAATGAACGGTGTATTAATGTGTTTACTACTGTGTGTTGTTTTCTTGTAGCTTTTCTTCTCCATAACCTCTCTTCTCTCTAACTTGTTTACACTTAGTGTGTTATTGATGTTTTAGCTCAGCATTGAAATTGACATGCTACACAGTTTACCACACAGTACGTCATTTCAGAGTAGGCTAGTCCTCAAGGGACATGTTATGAATTACCTAGTGCGTGTCTGCCTGTTACTGGGCAGAACAAAGATAAACAATAGGACTTTCCGCTATATGATGAAATATAACTTCTTTGCTCTCTGTCCACTTCCTGCTAATGATTTCTCTGAGAAGCCATCTGGACGTCACGATGGATGTGAACAAAGGTCAAGAGGTCAAACCCCTGGACCCGTTTCCCTTTGGAGTAAATTAGAGGGTCGTATGCTTGACTTATCTTCCAGTTGGCGTGAAGCCTAGGTTCCCAGGTACACTCAGAGCATAGAGTGGTGAGGCGGAGGAGCTCCGTGGACCCTTCATGTCCACAAGTCATTTAGCCATTCATTGCGATCTGTAGAGTTGGTGTTTTCTTGTCAATTAACTTGTGACATTCCTAGATTACTCGTACTAATAAGGTCCGACAATTACGATAGTCAGTTTAAAAAAAGTGAAGGGTACAAGACTGTGTACAGATCTGGCAGTGTTGGCAAAAACACTACATATCCCATCGAGCCAAGAGGGGAGCAGCTGCCCATTGTCACAGTTCCAAGACCAGTCCGAAACCTCCAGCTAACCCAACTCCAATGAGACTGGTTGATCTGCTTGGATCTGCGTTAAGACAATGGCGACAAAGGATATCATTGCTACTTACGACCAGGGTGGCAAAATATGGAGTATTTCAATAAACGACCAGGGTGGCAAAATATGGAGTATTTCAATAAATTCCCTGGTTTTCCCCATGTCCCAGTTGGAGGATTCCTTGAATCAGGGAAACCAGAATCCTCCACAGTATTTCTGGAAAACCAGAATCCTCCACAGTATTTCAGGAAAACCAGAATCCTCCACAGTATTTCTGGAAAACCAGAATCCTCCACAGTATGGAAAACCAGAATCCTCCACAGTATTTGGAAAACCAGAATCCTCCACAGTATTTCAGGAAAACCAGAATCCTCCACAGTATTTCCACAGTAGGAAAACCAGAATCCTCCACAGTATGGAAAACCAGAATCCTCCACAGTAGGAAAACCAGAATCCTCCACAGTATTCCTCCACAGTATTTGGAAAACCAGAATCCTCCACAGTATTTCAGGAAAACCAGAATCCTCCACAGTATTTCAGGAAAACCAGAATCCTCCACAGTATTTCAGGAAAACCAGAATCCTCCACAGTATTTCAGGAAAACCAGAATCCTCCAGAACACAGTATTTCAGGAAAACCAGAATCCTCCACAGTATTTCAGGAAAACCAGAATCCTCCACAGAATCCTCCACAGTATTTCAGGAAAACCAGAACCAGAATCCTCCACAGTATTTCAGGAAAACCATAATCCTCAGTATTTCTGGAAAACCAGAATCCTCCACAGTATTTCTGGAAAACCAGAATCCTCCACAGTATTTCAGGAAAACCAGAATCCTCCACAGAATCCTCCACAGTATTTCAGGAAAACCAGAATCCTCCACAGTATTTCAGGAAAACCAGAATCCTCCACAGTATTTCTGGAAAACCAGAATCCTCCACAGTATTTCAGGAAAACCAGAATCCTCCACAGTATTTCAGGAAAACCAGAATCCTCCACAGTATTTCTGGAAAACCAGAATCCTCCACAGTATTTCTGGAAAACCAGAATCCTCCACAGTATTTCAGGAAAACCAGAATCCTCCACAGTATTTCAGGAAAACCAGAATCCTCCACAGTATTTCAGGAAAACCAGAATCCTCCACAGTATTTCAGGAAAACCAGAATCCTCCACAGTATTTCAGGAAAACCAGAATCCTCCACAGTATTTCAGGAAAACCAGAATCCTCCACAGTATTTCAGGAAAACCAGAATCCTCCACAGTATTTCAGGAAAACCAGAATCCTCCACAGTATTTCAGGAAAAGAATCCTCCACAGTATTTCAGGAAAACCAGAACCAGAATCCTCCACAGTATTTCAGGAAAACCAGAATCCTCCACAGTATTTCAGGAAAACCAGAATCCTCCACAGAATCGTCCACAGTATTTCAGGAAAACCAGAATCCTCCACCTCCACAGTATTTCAGGAAAACCAGAACCAGAATCCTCCACAGTATTTCTGGAAAACCAGAATCCTCCACAGTATTTCTGGAAAACCAGAATCCTCCACAGTATTTCTGGAAAACCAGAATCCTCCACAGTATTTCTGGAAAACCAGAATCCTCCACAGTATTTCAGGAAAACCAGAATCCTCCACAGTATTTCAGGAAAACCAGAATCCTCCACAGTATTTCAGTATTTCTGGAAAACCAGAATCCTCCACAGTATTTCAGGAAAACCAGAATCCTCCACAGTATTTCAGGAAAACCAGAATCCTCCACAGTATTTCAGGAAAACCAGAATCCTCCACAGTATTTCAGGAAAACCAGAATCCTCCACAGTATTTCAGGAAAACCAGAATCCTCCACAGTATTTCAGGAAAACCAGAATCCTCCACAGTATTTCAGGAAAACCAGAATCCTCCACAGTATTTCAGGAAAACCAGAATCCTCCACAGTATTTCAGGAAAACCAGAATCCTCCACAGTATTTCAGGAAAACCAGAATCCTCCACAGTATTTCAGGAAAACCAGAATCCTCCACAGTATTTCAGGAAAACCAGAATCCTCCACAGTATTTCAGGAAAACCAGAATCCTCCACAGTATTTCTGGAAAACCAGGGAATTTATTGAATGTTCCTGTAATTTTGCAACCCTAGACACGACATATGGTGAAATCTCTTCCAGACACGGTAGACTCCTCCTCGTTACCACTCTATAGGGACTGTTGGTCATTAGCATTGGGAAAAAGACATTTGTTATACAGGGCTGTAGTCACACAATCCAATTAAACACATGAAAGCAAACTCTCCTCTTGGGCAGGAAGAGATAAACAGGCTGTAAAATGGAGAACTACATCTGTGTTCGTTTCTCTACCTTGAAAGACGGCCACATTTGGTAAGCTTTAACAAACACCTTCAAATAATCAAGAGCACTTTAGGGGGGAAAAAAGCACCACATTAATGCTCTACCCATCTGCTTTCAATGTTGGAAAGGAGTCGTTTTGGGATGATGAAATGCTTTGTATTGCATGTGGCACGTTCTGTTCACATGGGCATGAATGTAACATGTTAGCCTAAACATTAGGGCTGGGAATGGCCAGGGACCTCACCATAAGATGTTATCACAATACTTAGGTGCCAATATGATATGTATTGCTATTCTCACGAGTCTATATGTACTGCAGTTCCACACTGTGATTTTATTGTGATTTCGACGTTAAACATATTGCTCTCAGAACCATGAGAACATGAGTTTTGACCAGTCGTGGAAATAAGAGCCGAAAAACAAATTGGCTCCCTATTTAAAAAGATTGAGAACGAGCTCTAAGGGAAAAAGTTTTGGTGCAGGTACAGCCAACTACCTCAGAAATAATATTGCAATATTGTCGATAGACACGATATATAGTGAAATAATATCCAGATACGCCACTTGACTCCCTCCACTAATAAGCATGCACACATACACCTCTTCTCACCCCCTCGATGTCGGCCTACCACGCAAGTTGTAACAATGAAGTCCTCTTTCAGTGGAACAGGACTCTTGGATTAACTGATATTTTGCCTGATATATGCGTTATCAGAAAGATCTTTTCTGCACATCTTCATGATGTAAAGTAAGTAAGTAGCTTTGTGTGAGCGTTTGCTCGTGCCAGACGGAACTCTTGCCACCTTTGTGATGGCAAGGGTTGAAACTCTTTCTGGCAAAGAGCTCATCTTCAATTAACACCATCCCTGCCATCGTTAAACGTACCATATGAAACATCCTCAAATTATTATCAGAAACAACGCATCGCTGCATACACAGTAGGCGGTAACATACTGAATGTTAGCCTCGCTAATGCCCTATAATTAGTGTCTATAACGTGAGCATTAGAACAGTGAGATATCCTCTAATTTCACCTATTGAGGTTTGTAAATAAATAGCATCCTGCTTTCATCCGGAGCGGGGCCTTTCGATGTATAGAAGGGGCCTCTCGGATGCCTGTGTAGAATCCTAATTAAATTACCTCATTAGTCGAGGCTCAGCGTTAACACCTAATGTTGCCTTAAAACTGTCGAAAATGTCCCCTTTCATCTCTACCTTTTCCAGGCGTTTGCGTCGCTCTGATCTCGGGTCTGTGATTGCACCTTTTTGTGTCTTGAATTTCCATGTAAATTCTCCTCTGATGAGCGCTTTCCCGCTGACTGCCTCCCGCTCCGGGGGAAGAAGTAAATACTAATCCTGTGGGAAGTGAGCCCCACTCACCTGATCTAATTGGTTTTGTCTTGATGAACTGCAGACGTGTG
Organism: Oncorhynchus clarkii lewisi; assembly: GCF_045791955.1. Taxonomy (NCBI): domain Eukaryota; kingdom Metazoa; phylum Chordata; class Actinopteri; order Salmoniformes; family Salmonidae; genus Oncorhynchus; species Oncorhynchus clarkii. Next base: position 83,686,163 of record NC_092152.1, on the reverse strand, counting down.
CGCGCGTGCAAGAGAGAGCTTCTAAGAGAGTGTGTGTGTGTGTGTGTGTGTGTGTGTGTGTGTGTGTGTGTTGGGCTAGAGACTCTGGCTTTCATGTCTCCACTTCAGAGGGCTGGTTTAGACCTTTCATACCTTGCTATCTGCCAGACCAAAGGGAAATATTTATAAATCATCTGCACAACAAATATTGGATCTGGCCTCGGGTGTCGGGGTCTGTAGATGGACTCTCTAGTGACTGATGTGGAAATGCACCTCATCCTACTGTGGATTGGATCTTGGAGGTTCTGGCTTTGACTGGCTCTCTCAAGTCTCATTTCCTGAATTGTAGATCATCAACACATTTAACACATATTATTCACATGATTCATAATTCCTGACTCAATTGGCATTTAATGCAAGGATTTAGGATTTGAAATGCACGTTTCCCTATGCTGGATTCAGTTGGATGTATCTCCCTAGTTCAATACCTGCCATTCCTCTCCAGTTTCATTGTCACTATTTCATTTAGTTGGGTTGTTTTTCAGATTGTCCTTCCCTTTTATGTTAGGCTGGGACGGCATGGCATCACTCACTATAGATGTTATACCCTGCGTTCCTCTTCAGCAGTGCAGTAAATGAGTAAAATGCACAGGTCTTAATATCGCTAACCCCGCTGCTTCCTTCCTAGCCACCCAAGGTAATTACCATAGCAGCACACTCCATTACATATTCACCAAGTGATGCCCCATTAGCTTTTGCAATCTAAGTGTTTAAAATATGTGAGTAGTATAGGCCTAAACTCTAGGCAGCTACAGACACACCACTGAATTACTGCCTGGGGCTACACTGTCTAAACTAGTCTGACTTGCCTATTGGAAATGTTAATGGTTATTTGTGTGTGTGCGTGTGCCCCTGTGAGAGAAGGGAAATGTTTGTGTTTTCTGAACAGTTCCCTCAGCGGGGCTGCAGTTCCACCCCCATCCTCTAGAGGGCAGACTTGTATCACCAAAGGCTTGCCAGTCCCTGTACTGTAGCTGGGAAGTTTGGGTTTGACAAGCAACTGCAGTGAAGAAACAGACGGTGCTGGTACAACTCCCCACAGAATGGAGAGTGTGTTGTGATGCGGGTGGTGAAAGACTAGGGAAATCTAGTCTAGCAGCGCTGCTGTAGGCCCCAAAAATCTGGCCTTTTACTCATTTTGTCATTGTTGCATAACCCACAACACTGATTAATTTTATGAACAATGTTTTTCAATTAGGTCCCGATCCGTTTGTGTTGTTCAAGATATCTCTTCCCACTAGCAAGTATTTCTGCTTAGGCTTTTTTGTGCATATTGCCCGAACACAGCCTCACAAGACAATGACACACGAAATGATTGACAGGCCTATCTTCAGATGTCTGCAGGCCTTCTTTTCAGACAGATACACCCTTCAAAAGATCCCCTATTGAGTTCACCATTTGAGCAGGAAAGGGAGTGAGAGAGGAGAGTGAGTTGGCAGTTTTGCAGCGTGCCCTCTCACACTAGCCTTGTTGTTCCAGCCGGCCCAGGCTGTCAGTGGGCCTGTCTGACCTCTGACCTCAGCATGAGGAAGTGGTTAGGCAGCCCAATAACAAGGCCTGGTGGAGAGACTGAAACCAGAGCTGAAGTACTTGATGCCCCTGTTCCCTTTAGTCCAGTTTGTCTTCAGGGCTCCATTCCAATCCAAATATGTCCTCCTTTCCTTCTACTCTTGTTCACTGCCTGTCTGTCACATATCTAAAAGGCCTGGATGGGGTGAAGAATTGTGGCAGCAGCTCTACTGGGAAATCAGAGGGTAAGCTAGACCCATCCAAGCCTTTCAGATCTGTGTCAAGGAGTCAACAAGGGTAGAGACAAGGGAGTACGTTTTTGGCCTTAAACCAGTGAGGAGTGACCTAATATACTGACCCCTGTAACCTCTTGGGTTTGGCCAAGCATGTCACATGAGAGAGATGGGAGAGAACCCAAAGGTTGTTCCACAGTGTGAGGCAGCTTAGATGATGTGTGTGGTGTTTTACTCCTGTAAACAGAGTCAAGGCTCAGTGAGAACACGCTCATCATCAACTAACTTGCCTTCCCCAGCTTGTTGTTGCAAATGCTCCCTAACACCTGGCCCGTGTCTGTCTCTGTCTCTGTCTCTCTCTCTCTCTCTCACTCACTCACTCATACACTCACACTCTCTCTCTCTCACGCACTCTCACCCACTCATCTCTCTCTCACACTCTCTCTCTCTCTCTCTCTCTCTCTCTCTCTCTCTCTCTGCACTCTCACCCACTCATACACTCACACTCTCTCTCTCTCTCTCTCTCTCGCTCTCTCTCTCTCTCACTTACACACTGGAGGGGCTTATCCAGATGTCAGCCACCCATCTTAGGGAGCAATTAAAGGTGGTGTTATGATTAAGGAATTATTCTGCCAATGTTTCCCCATATGTGAAAATAATTGAGTGATTGAATGTCATCGCGATTAAATGATCTCTCTTTCTCTTGCTGTCTCTCATTCCCCCCTCCCTTCCGCTCTCTGCCTCTATCCAGCTACTTAACTCCTTCAGGGGGCACAATAAACCATACTCTCTTTGTAATAACTAGAGAGGACTTGGATTGATGCTAGTTAATCACACTGCACTTCACTGAACTGAATGGACCTATACTTTTATATAAGGACATAAGAAAAAAGTTAGAGGCATTCTCCAACATAGGCCTCTTCGTGTGTTGCTATAGTGATGAGCTACTGGAAACCCAACCATGAAAACCTTGGCTCCGTTCAACTGTTGACTCTGAAGAAAGAGAATATGATCAAATATTTGCGGGATTTAGTGCTTGGCTTTGATTGGCTGCCTGGCTCGCAGGTGACCGACCGATGGTTGGCCAGTCTGGCATGATGTCAGCGCAGGCAATAGGAAAATGGAAGGTGGTAAAATCACTCAGTAGGGCCTTTAGGAATATTTGCTCAGCCGCCTGCCCCGCAACATCTGTTCAAATGATTGCGGAAAATCCTCGGCACCGAGCCTGGTGGATCTGAGCACCCAGATGTCAGCCATGATGGAAGTCAACAGTGTTTGTGTGATTATGGTGGTTCTGTGTGGGGGTGCCATAGGAACAGAGATGCCATCACTCCCAACACACAAAATATTACAAGCCACAACACCGGCTGTGATTTTAGACTTAAACATGATTAGCAATTTGTATGTATTTCCCCAGCCCTAACTTTAATCTAAAACCTAAATGTAACTAATTCCTTACTTTGACTGTAAATGAGTCGTGACGTTTTGGCCACAAAATGAGGAAACAATAAAACTCAATTGAGTGGGGATGAACTGTAGAAAGCCAATCGGAGCTCAGAATTGTATTGCGTTGAGGCCCCACACCATGGCCTGTGATATAACTGACTATCATGGCACAGGGTTCATCTAGCAAAACAACTACTCTGTGAATTACAGACACGGGATACAAGCTTGTTTCCTTCCTCTACTGTGTGTTACAACATCAACTCACCACCTGCCTACAGCAGCTCTTCTCTGTACTTTATTTTCTACAGTACCAAGGAAAGATCCGTCTGGGCTTTCTTCTTCGTGGTGATTCAGTAATGAGGTAAAGTGTATAAATGATTTATCCACGGGCTGTTAGTGAAGACGCCGTGAATGCTAATCATATCTGCTGCTATACCTTGGTGCTGCAACAGCAGGCCTGATTGATACCTTGGTGCTGCAACAGCAGGCCTGATTGATACCTTGGTGCTGCAACAGCAGGCCTGATTGATACCTTGGTGCTGCAACAGCAGGCCTGATTGATACCTTGGTGCTGCAACAGCAGGCCTGATTGATACCTTGGTGCTGCAACAGCAGGCCTGATTGATACCTTGGTGCTGCAACAGCAGGCCTGATTGATACCTTGGTGCTGCAACAGCAGGCCTGATTGATACCTTGGTGCTGCAACAGCAGGCCTGATTGATACCTTGGTGCTGCAACAGCAGGCCTGATTGATACCTTGGTGCTGCAACAGCAGGCCTGATTGATACCTTGGTGCTGCAACAGCAGGCCTGATTGATACCTTGGTGCTGCAACAGCAGGCCTGATACCTTGGTGCTGCAACAGCAGGCCTGATGAACCTTGTGCTGCAACAGCAGGCCTGATTGATACCTTGGTGCTGCAACAGCAGGCCTGATTGATACCTTGGTGCTGCAACAGCAGGCCTGATTGATAACTTGGTGCTGCAACAGCAGGCCTGATTGATACCTTGGTGCTACAACAGCAGGCCTGATTGATAACTTGGTGCTACAACAGCAGGTCTGATTGATACCTTGGTGCTGCAACAGCAGGCCTGATTGATAACTTGGTGCTGCAACAGCAGGACTGATTGAGCCGTGTTTCAAATAACATTCCTTTCATGTCTGTTTATCAATGTCTAACAAACTTACCTGCGTTCCAGACATCACAGTTTCGGAAAGTGAAGGAAGGTCAATGGAGCTGTATGGTACATAGACAGGCATGGTTGACTTGGACTGGGTTGGTGAATGGTACAGACCAGCTTGGTTGACTTGGACTGGGTTGGTGTATGGTACAGACCAGCTTGGTTGACTTGGACTGGGTTGGTGAATGGTACATAGATGGGCTTGGTTGACTTGGACTGGGTTGGTGTATGGTACATAGATGGGCTTGGTTAACTTGGGCTGGGTTGGGGCATATCATTTGCGGTCATCATATTTGTACTTCAAATTGGGGCAATAGAGCTCGATTCAATCCGTAGTGCAGAAGTTCTGCGTTGTAACGCGGTTGACTTTTTAAAGGTAACTTCTGATTGAGCCGACATATGCAGTGTTTACTGTGAACACAGTCTCTGCACATGCGGTAACGTTGACTTTTAATGTCAGTCGTGCTACACCGCAGCCCACTTGGGCACACACTGGTTGAATCAATGCTGTATCCACGTCATTTAAAAAAAATACATGAAACCAACGTGTAATAGACGTTCAATTGACATCTGTGCCCAGTGGGAGATCTTCCTCACTACAGATTCATCAAGCCCTTTGTGTTTACTTTTGTGGAGAGGCGTTCTGGGACTTTCCAGGCAATGTGGTCTGTGTTGAGGAAGCCTATCGGCTTCATTGCGGGTACAGTTTTGGGGTGAAAGGGGATGCCAACTTCACTCACTAGCTAGTGGGTACAGTTCTATGTAAAGGGGGGGGGGGGGGGGGGGGGGCAATAGGGACTAATCCTAGATGGGAGGAAAAATATATATTTAAAAAACCTTTTGAACATCTACTCAACCCCCCCCCCCCCCCCCCCCCCCTTCTGCTGGAAGTAGGGCATACATTATTAGGGCTGGCAGCTGTTCATAGATTCAAATATACATGAATTAGTGCAGTTGGCAGCGTTTCTCCCACAACGTATTAGTGTTCATGATGGGTGCAGGAGCAGTTGTTATTCTGGCTGTTCTACAGAGATCATAAATCTGGCCTGTCATCGTCCCAACCACTTTGGTGGAGATTATTTCACTCCAGTAATAAAGGAACCCTGGTGCAGCATTACAAATGCCTCGAGGTTAACAACCTTGGCAGCCGTCTCATCTCACCACCGCCGACACTCGCAGACTTCACAGGCCCGGAGCAAAGGAACGTGAAGGAAACTGAACAATTGTGTATGCTGAACTTTACGGTCCCCGCTGCCTCGTAGATCAAGTCTCCCCCTGACATGGCAGATGTACACTAGGTACAGAAGAGTGGGTCATTGTTTGACCTGAGTATTTGAGTTTCACAAAATGGCAACTTCCTTTTGGGATTTTTCTTTTATTTATTTACATATATATTTTTTTCCCCCAACCTCCCCTTTTTCTCCCCAATTTCAATCTGGTCTTATCGCTGCATCTCCCGAACGGGCTCGTGAGAGGCGAAGGTGGATTCATGTGTCCTCCAAAACATGACCCGCCTAACCACGCTCCTTAACATCCGCCAGCTTAACCCAGAAACCAGCCGCACAAATGTGTCGACACAACGTCTCGCTAGAGCGCGATGAGCAAAGTAAAACCCTCCCCTAACCTGGACGACACTGGGCCAATTGCGCGCCGTCCTCTGGTACTCCCGGCCAGGGCCGGTTGTGGCACAGCCCGTAAATTAACCTAGGTCTGTAGTAAAGCCTCTAGCATTTAGACTGCTGCGCCATTCTTGAGGCCAAATTATATATTTTTTCCATTCTCTCCCTAAGAGGTATCAAACATTTCCAAAGGACGGATCATTTTGCTTGGTGTTTATTCGTTTTTTCTAGTTTGTATGCTTCATGGATTTTCTAAAGGACTGATCAGTTTGCTTGGTGTTTATTAGTTTGTTCTAGTTTGTAGCTTCATGGATTTTCTAAAGGACTGATCAGTTTGCTTGGTGTTTATTAGTTTGTTCTAGTTTGTAGCTTCATGGATTTTCTCAAGGACTGATATTTCTCGGCGTCACTGCTCTACTTTTTAAATTGTTGCTACTTGTGATTTGAGTCATGGGTCATTTTCAGCACTGCCAGATCCCAGATCACTGCGCCACAGAGCTTGCGATGGGTAATAAAATGCTGTATGCTCTATGAACTTTCATGGCAGTGTTATGAGGTAATTGGCACTTTGGCCAAGAGCTGAAAGATGGCACAACTCTGCGGCTGTGGATGGATTCATTGGTGGGAAAAAACACATGCTTAGCCAAGCACTTCTTTATAATTGCCCAACAGTTATTAGCAAACTGCTTTGTTGATGCACACAGCACTCTGCATCTGTGCTTTCTCAATCGGCTTTGACCACAAACTCCTCAAAATGGAGTCCATGGAAAAGACGAGTCCCCCCCCCCCCCCCCCCCCCGCGCATATTATATAATTTTCTAATCCTCACCAGAAATTTGTGAGACTCAATATTACCGTTAGAAATATCAACATCCAGTTGAGAAAATTGGGTGTGAATCTTAAATGATTATATTTCCACTTTTTTTTGTGTATCCAGTTTCTGATTGACAGGGCATTCCTAACACTGCAGCCTGTGATTAGCTTGAAAAAACCAATAGGATCCATCGGCTGGATCCCCCCCCAATCCAAAGCAAATAAACCCAGGGCTCCCGCCTAGTCAGACTAGTATAATACATCCACTAACTCCAGGGGGAAATTACTTCAACTCTCTTTCTTTTTGGCAGACTTCCATAACTGGTGTTTTACCCCAGAGGGCTTTTACACATGAAGCACAGAAAAAGGGGAATTGCCGATATTAAAAATGGTAAATGTGAGTAATTACAAGACTGGGAGGCGGTGAGAGACTTTTAAAGGCCTGCCGTTGAGTGTTTCAGCATTTCATCTGGGTCACAGCTCTTTAACAGCTCGGCAATTTACCAGTCTTGGACAGTAGCACTGCTAGAACCACTTCATCTACTGTCGGTCGATGTGTTAATGTCCATCTATACTACACGAGATGTGTTAATGTCCATCTATACTGGACTAGATGTGGTAATGTCCATCTATACTGGACGAGATGTGTTAATGTCCATCTATACTGGACTAGATGTGTTAATGTCCATCTATACTGGACTAGATGTGGTAATGTCCATCTATACTGGACTAGATGTGTTAATGTCCATCTATACTGGACTAGATGTGTTAATGTCCATCTATACGGGACTAGATGTGTTAATGTCCATCTATGCTGGACTAGATGTGTTAATGTCCATCTATACTGGACTAGATGTGGTAATGTCCATCTATACGGGACTAGATGTGGTAATATCCCTTTATACTCACTGCATAGAGCGCTATACAGTTTTGGAATGCACTTTTCCTGGTTTTGACATTGATTGCTGCTAGGCACTTGTATTTCCTGCAATGGTTCTGGAAGTCACCCAAAGCCTCTTGTATCCTTAAGGGCATCCCATTAAGAACAGATGATGAGGATGTGGCCAAAAGGGGAAAAAAATTCTGTGAGTGTTTTTTTCTTTTTTTTTTTACATTCTTTGAATAAGAATATTTTGGAGCCCGGTAGGAATGAAATCGCTTAGGTCCGGCACCGTCCATGCTGGTCTAACCAGAGAGCAGCTGCAAGGTCCCAATGTTGTTATTCTACGTATTTGTATCACCATCTCTGCCACGTTTCTCTTTTCTGTGGGCGGCCATTTTGTTTTAGGCCAGAACCGACTAGAGCCCAGCCCAGCAGACCACCAGGCCTGTGTGGAAGCACTCCCTTCACCATGAGAGCTGTAGATTACAGGGCTTGGAGCTGCTCCAGAGGAGTTTTTGTGGTGCGTCGAACCCCAGACAGAAAACAGTACTCGGGGGAACCACAGGCATCCATAAATATTCAATCCCAAAGAGGTTTATAGAGTTTGTCGTTAAGGATTTATAGCAGGCTGCAGAAGTGGTCCAGCATGGTAGGGGGGCTCCGGGCCTTGTTTCAGGGGGAACTTCCACAGGTTGGGAGGAGGGGTGCTCGAGGCCCCTCCAAAACCCCCCTCCCAGCCCTGCGGTGGGGAAACGGAAATATGCATAAAAATCCACAGATGCAAACATCACACCCCACCAGCGAGGATGTAATTAAGATGGATGTGGTTTGGAGGGTTTCATGTTGCTGTCAAGTTGTTGAGCTGTACTGTAGTATCGGGCTTGTTTTCACCGCTGTATCGCGTTCTCTTGGGAGCAACACAGGGTTGTGTAACATCTGTCTAGTAGTTTAAGGTTTTGGGTGAAAACCCCCATGACAAAAGCCTGTCATATGACGTGTCATCCCGGGCTAGATAAATTGTATTGATGGAGTTGACTTAGAGGTTCAACCCAATCTCTCATGCATCAGTGTAACATGAGTAATGATATGATTCACTGGTTTCCGATAGCCAAGGTTTACATTTAGACAGAGAAAATCAGAATGTTGTTTTTGTTTACGGGTTTAAGATAGATGTATGAAAAGTGATTTATAGACAATGTTATTATTACAACCCATGTTTTCATGGGAAGTTAATAAGACGAACTTGAACAAAAGGTGTGTGTTTGCTAAACTTGTGCACTCTGCTTTCACGTGTGTGTGTGTGTGTGTGTGTGTGTGTGTGTGTGTGTTGTGTGTGTGTGTGTGTGTGTGTGTGTGTGTGTGTGTGTGTGTGTGAGAGAGAGTGTGTCAACTGTTGGCCCGGTGTTTCGGATCTTTCACAACCTGACCACAGCCGAGCGTCAGAGACCCACTCCTATGGACTCACCCTAACCACAAACAATACACCCAGCTCTACTAACTTCATCCTTCAGGCTACAGCCTTCTCTCCTCAAACCCCCTTCTCTCTCACACCTTCTTTCTTTTTTTATGCTCTTCTCTCTCTCTTTCTCTCTGTCTCTCTCTCTCTGTCTCTCTCTCTGTCTCTCTCTCTGTCTCTCTCTGTCTCTCTCTCTCTGTCTCTCTCTCTGTCTCTCTCTCTCTCTCTCTCTCTCTCTCTGTCTCTCTCTCTCTCTGTCTCTCTCTGTCTCTGTCTCTCTCTCTCTGTCTCTCTCTCTCTCTCTCTCTCTCTCTCTGTCTCTCTCTCTCTCTGTCTCTCTCTGTCTCTGTCTCTCTCTGTCTCTCTCTCTCTCTCTCTCTCTCTCTCTCTCTCTCTGTCTCTCTCTCTCTCTGTCTCTCTCTGTCTCTGTCTCTCTCTGTCTCTCTCTCTGTGTCTGAACCCTCAACATTGTTGGAAGCTACTCCGAAAACCCCAGCTTCCCTTTCTCTCCCTGCTGTGTGTGTCGTTTTGGTGTGAGACGAGGCCACAACAACCACCCTCGTTGCAACAACTCCATTTCCTCTTTACAAACCCACAAGGCCTTTTTGAAATCTCAAGACACTCAGTTAATAGCATCTCTAACTAAAGGTTAATACTTGTCAAAGTCTTCCTGGAAACAATGTGCCCTCAAATAATCATCTTGCCAAGGCTGAATGTGGTATGCTACAACAGCGCTGTGGGCAGTGTTAGGCCCAGGCAGGCCGTAGTGTGGTGTGTTAGTGGCGCTAGCACCTATGTAAATGATGAGTGAGTCCATTAAAAGGTGAACCCCCTCCAAGGATTGCGAGTGCAGATTTAATATGCTGGTTTCTGTGGCTTGTTCGCCTCAGGCCGGTCTGGGAGAAGATCGCTCTGACCTTCTTTCTCCCAAGACGTCTCCCCGGAGGATACGGTAACTGGAAGTGTGTGTGTGTGTATGCTTGTGAGAGTTCCATCTGATGAAACCTCCAGAGGGCTAGGGTTTATGTGAAAGATATCCCTTGTAACATCCTCTTCCCAACAAGCCACAGCCAGCGTCATGTGATCCGACCCGCAGAAGAATAAAAAACAGGAAGGCTCAAGTCCCTCATTTCCCATCTCGCCAGCAAAGTGTTACTCCATCCTCCTCCAACCCCCTTCTCTTCTTCCTGTGGATTTGAATTGAAATAAAACAAGACGTTACGGGCCAAGATAATGTTGCAAGAAAATAAACAGGGACGCCACGAGGCGAATCCAGCTGCGATACTGCAATATAGAAAGGGAAATGATGATGTTTATCTCCTTGTCAGCCCCAGACGGTGGCACAATAACAGTGGGACCAATGACGGGGAGGGAGCGGCCGTCTTTTGATGTCAGGCAAGATGAATGATCAAGAAAGTATTCGTCCCCATCGGAGAAGGATGAGGCTGGAGATTACACCATGATCCTATCTGCCCCAGACATCGTTTAATGAAAGAGATTTGTCAGTTTAATAAGTGTGGATATCTGACAATATTGAGAGAGAAAGCTCCCCTATGTCTCTCTGGGGAGGAGCTAGATTGTTAAAGAGCTTCTCTACATTATTGTCAGATCTGCAGTTCATCTATGGCCAAGCCCCACCCCCCCCCCAGACTCTGGCAGTGCTATGCATTAGCTAGCTGCATTGATTTGGCTCTCTTTTTAAAATCTTAATATGTGAGCAGGGTTATTCAAACCTATTCAATACACTTGCGTCTGTGGTTGTATTGGTTTAGTAAGGCCATAGCAAATATTCCAGGATTCCTTACAACAGAGAGGGAAACTCGTACAATGTTTACAGGGATTGGCACTCCCATAATGGGTAGCATTATGCATAGCAAAAAGGCCCCTTAGCTCCCAAACTAAAGGGATGGCGGATTGCTGTGTGAAAGGGTCTCAAAGTTCATTATTAGTAAAAGCTAATGAGAGTGGCAAGAAGCTCTTCTCATCTGCGTCATTAGTTCCCCCTCACACAAGGCTTTTATCTGTAGGCTCTAGAGTTAAAAAAGAGGCCCTTCCTGTTTTTCATTCCATTTCTTTCATAGGCAGTGAGAGCGTAAATAAGATAGGCAGTGTGGTTCTGCAGTCTTTCTCGCTCTATCACTTTCTCTCCTGAAGACACACACACGGCTGGCGAGAGAGAGGGAGGAGGAGGAGGAAATCAACCAAACAGGCCTCATGAATTCTTATTACAGTGAGATTATTGCAGAGGCAGGCTATGCTTTAGATGTCAATCATCCTGTTTTATGCCACTGGCTGTAAAAAAAAAACATTTTCCATCCATGGGTCCAATTACTACAAGGTCCAATTATTCCTGCAGTTTACAACTCATCCAGTTGATCTCCAGGTGCTCGGAGTAACTGCACGACAGCATTTTGACCATTTCAATTAGACGGACGCAGATTATGCCCACCCATCCTGCCTGACCAACCTCCCTACTTTTGTTTCTTTCTAAAGTAACTCAACCATTTTTAGGTATCATACGTCTTGGATGCGCGCAGTAATAAGTATGTCTCTGAGGCCAGGCTGGACTTCTGGGGACAAACAGAGAACCCGTTCTGCCTTTTGCTGCCTTTGTATTCAACCCTGTTGGTGTTTGTTACATGCCAGTCTGTTGGTGTTTGTTACATGCCAGTCTGTTGGTGTTTGTTACATGCCAGTCTGTTGGTGTTTGTTACATGCCAGTCTGTTGGTGTTTGTTACATGCCAGTCTGTTGGTGTTTGTTACATGCCAGTCTGTTGGTGTTTGTTACATGCCAGTCTGTTTGTGTCTGTTACATGCCAGTCTGTTGGTGTTTGTTACATGCCAGTCTGTTGGTGTTTGTTACATGCCAGTCTGTTTGTGTCTGGTACCTGCCTGTCTTTTGGTGTCTGGTACATGCCAGTCTGTTGGTGTTTGTTACATGCCAGTCTGTTGGTGTTTGTTACATGCCAGTCTGTTGGTGTTTGTTACATGCCAGTCTGTTTGTGTCTGGTACCTGCCTGTCTTTTGGTGTCTGGTACATGCCAGTCTGTTGGTGTTTGTTACATGCCAGTCTGTTGGTGTTTGTTACATGCCAGTCTGTTGGTGTTTGTTACATGCCAGTCTGTTGGTGTTTGTTACATGCCAGTCTGTTGGTGTTTGTTACATGCCAGTCTGTTGGTGTTTGTTACATGCCAGTCTGTTGGTGTTTGTTACATGCCAGTCTGTTGGTGTCTGTTACCTGCCAGTCTGTTGGTGTCTGTTACCTGCCAGTCTGTTGGTGTCTGGTACCTGCCAGTCTGTTGGTGTCTGTTACCTGCCAGTCTGTTGGTGTCTGGTACCTGCCAGTCTGTTGGTGTCTGGTACCTGCCAGTCTGTTGGTGTCTGGTACATGCCTGTCTATTTGCTGTCTGGTACATGCCAGTCTGTTGGTGTCTGTTACCTGCCAGTCTGTTGGTGTCTGTTACCTGCCAGTCTGTTGGTGTTTGTTACATGCCAGTCTGTTGGTGTTTGTTACATGCCAGTCTGTTGCTGTCTGTTACATGCCAGTCTGTTGGTGTTTGTTACATGCCAGTCTGTTGGTGATTGTTACATGTCAGTCTGTTGCTGTCTGTTACATGCCAGTTTGTTGGTGTTTGTTACATGCCAGTCTGTTGGTGTTTGTTCCATGCGCCGAATACAACAGGTACCGTGAAATGCTTACTTACAAGCCCTTAACCAACAATGCAGAGTTAAAAAAAAAAAAAAAGTATGAACACATTTTCATTTATGTGTAATTTTTAATAGTAATAAAAGTAACAAAATAAAATAACAATGAGGCTATATACAGGGGGTACCGGTACTGAGTCTGTACAGGGCTACAGGTTAGTCGAGGGAATTGAGGTAATATGTTCATGTAGGTGGGGGTAAAGTGACTATGCATAGGTAATAAACATCGAGTAGTGTAAAAAAATAAAAAGGGTTAATTCAAATAGTCCGAGTAGACATTTGATGAACTGTTTAGCAGTCAAACAACGGGAATGACTTACTGTGTAAAAGGTCTAAATGAAAATCAGTTTGACCGGTTGTAAGGAAAAAGAAAGCTGTGAAAACGACCCTAAGTGTTTAAGATAAGATTTCAGTTCGGCTTCAATGCATATTTTGATGATGATTTTATGATGAAGACGGTACCTCTACAGATCGTATCTAACTGAGCATTGGATTCTCATCAAGATGCAGGAAGAAATCTCCACTCCTTACTGAGAGAAATGCTTCATTCGGACGGAGTTATTATTAATGCCCTATTTCCACGGGACTTGTGGGTTATTTATTACCCCAGAATGCCCGTTATTCCAGAGGACGTTCCGGAAGGGATACGTGTTTTCCAAACTGCCCCCTGTAATTTCCTTTTTTTATATATATAAATTGACAGTTATGACGGAAGCCCGGAGGGGTTTTTCTAGTTGTGAAGATATTTCAACAAGTCCAGGCGATAACAGGCTACCCTTTTAACTCGAGCTCGGTTACCAAGTTTCTAAACCATCTTTGGTATCTGTCACCATATATTTGAATTGAGGAAGTGTGATCATAATCATTAGGATATTTTAGCTATCCGCAGTGGAAGCCCGGCCTAAATGCCCCCCCAGCCTTCAGATTTGAGCTAAACGGCTAACTTGCACTTGATATGTGTTTTTAGACTATGGATAATATAGTGAACTTGTTCCAAACATTTAACTCAGTTGTATGCTGCTTTGTGATCTATTAACTGCAAGGGTTTGCATTAAAAAGGCAAAATATTTTGTTCATGATGCATTTGGTGTTGTTCAATTCACTCCCTTCTCTTTATTTTCAACTCTCCTTTTGCAGATTTTGTCTTATTGAATTAAACTTCGACGACGTCCATTTTGCCTCTCTGGATTGATGTGAACTTTTTATGCCGGTTCCCAGAAGCATTATTTGTTGATGGGCTGTGAAGGCGATTTGACGGTTGTACAGTTAAGCCCTGAACCTTAGGTTCATGCACTAATACCAGACAGTTTAAAATAGTGAAAGAAAAACCTCAATGTAGACTATATAAATTGCACAATAATTATACATCTATGAATTTTTGAAGGTATTGATTCTCTATAACCCACCCGCCACCCACCTGTCCTTCAGCCACACTATTTAATGACCCTAAAGCCATCACCCTGTGGATATTATCGCGGGGACTGATGGTTACGAGTCAACCTGCGCATCACTAGCCTGTAGTAGCCTCTTGATGCCAGTAGTAGCCTCTTGACACCTGTAGTAGCCTATTGACACCTGTAGTAGTCTCTTGACGTCAGTAGTACTCTCTTGACGTCAGTGTTAGTCTCTTGACACCTGTAGTAGTCTCTTGACACCTGTAGTGGTCTCTTGACACCAGTAGTAGTCTCTTGACGTCAGTCGTTGTCTCTTGACACCTGTAGTAGCCCCTTGATGCCAGTAGTAGTCTCTTGATGCCAGTAGTAGTCTCTTGACGTCAGTAGTAGTCTCTTGACACCTGTAGTAGTCTCTTGACACCAGTAGTAGTCTCTTGACGTCAGTCGTTGTCTCTTGATGCCTGTAGTAGCCCCTTGATGCCAGTAGTAGTCTCTTGACGCCTGTAGTAGTCTCTTGTCGTCAGTAGTAGTCTCTTGACGTCAGTAGTAGTCTCTTGACGTCAGTAGTAGTCTCTTGACGCCTGTAGTGGTCTCTTGACGCCTGTAGTAGTCTCTTGTCGTCAGTAGTAGTCTCTTGACGTCAGTAGTAGTCTCTTGACGTCAGTAGTAGTCTCTTGACGTCAGTAGTAGTCTCTTGACGTCAATAGTAGTCTCTTGACGTCAGTAGTAGTCTCTTGACGTCAGTCGTTGTCTCTTGACGTCAGTCGTTGTCTCTTGACACCTGTAGTAGCCCCTTGATGCCAGTAGTAGTCTCTTGACGCCAGTAGTAGTCTCTTGACGTCAGTAGTAGTCTCTTGACGCCTGTAGTGGTCTCTTGACGCCTGTAGTGGTCTCTTGACGCCTGTAGTGGTCTCTTGACGCCTGTAGTGGTCTCTTGACGCCTGTAGTGGTCTCTTGTCGCCTGTAGTGGTCTCTTGTCGCCTGTAGTGGTCTCTTGACGCCTGTAGTGGTCTCTTGACGCCTGTAGTAGTCTCTGGACGTCAGTAGTAGTCTCTTGACGTCAGTAGTAGTCTCTTGATGCCTGTAGTGGTCTCTTGACGTCAGTAGTAGTCTCTTGACGTCAGTAGTAGTCTCTTGACGTCAGTAGTAGTCTCTTGACGTCAGTAGTAGTCTCTTGAGGCCTGTAGTAGTCTCTTGACAGTTGTTGATGGTGCTTTTTGCGGTTTCTGTTATTGTCTATGGATGTTGTGTGTTGTCCGGCATTACCATTAGTTATTTTTTGACATCTGGGATTGTCTGATGTTGTTGTAAGGATTTCTGTAGGGATCTGCGGCTCTATGTTGACGTCTGATGATTTTTGTCAATATTTATTCATCAAGACAGAAAGGGACCTCTCTCGGCTTATGAAGTTTCTGATGTTGACGGGGTAGGGTAGAGTTCAGCTCTGTTTGTGAAGACCGTGACCAGGTCATTCCCAGACAGACACAGGATGTGACAGGGTGTGTTTGCCCAGGCCAGACAAGGCCCTGTGAGTCTCTCTCTCTCCCTCCATAGCTATCTCTCTCTCTTTTCAGTAGTAATGGCTGTGTAACTTGGTGTGTTGCAAGTCTCCCCAAGATTACAATGTCCCACATAAAGGTTCAGCTGTAACATGGTAATTTTACTCATCACAGTACCCCCTGTATACGATCTCTAGAATATAATGAATGAGTGATGACACTGTGGAATAACTGACACAGTTCTCTCTGCTCAGTGATGACACTGTGGTAATAACTGACACAGTTCTCTCTGCTCAGTAATGATACTGTGGAATAACTGACACAGTTCTCTCTGCTCAGTAATGATACTGTGGAATAACTGACACAGTTCTCTCTGCTCAGTAAGGATACTGTGGAATAACTGACACAGTTATCTCTGCTCAGTAATGACACTAGTATCACTGACACAGTTCTCTCTGCTCAGTAAGGATATTGTGGAATAACTGACACAGTTCTCTCTGCTCAGTAATGACACTGTAGAATAACTGACACAGTTCTCTCTGCTCAGTAATGACACTGTAGAATAACTGACACAGTTCTCTCTGCTCAGTAATGACACTAGTATCACTGACACAGTTCTCTCTGCTCAGTAAGGATATTGTGGAATAACTGACACAGTTCTCTCTGCTCAGTAATGACACTAGTATCACTGACACAGTTCTCTCTGCTCAGTAAGGATATTGTGGAATAACTGACACAGTTCTCTCTGCTCAGTAATGACACTGTGGAATAACTGACACAGTTCTCTCTGCTCAGTAAGGATATTGTGGAATAACTGACACAGTTCTCTCTGCTCAGTAATGATATTCAGAATGTTATCGTACCTCACCATGACTTTTTCACAACTCCGCTCCCCCGGAATATGAGAACTTTCCAAAAGTTCAGCTTGTTGACAACCGAGGGGGCATCCGAGTCCACCAGAGATGCCATGGCGGTGTGAACGGCTGCCCTCACCCATCAGCCCGTGCCCCGACGCCCACCCGCTCAGCGCCAGGGGTCACCCCACGCCCCCAGAGCTGTGGTGGGGGCCCTGCGAAATCTCATTATCCTGTTAACTGGACATTTATCTGACAAGAGAGAAGGGAGGCAGCACCCCAACCATCGTTAAAGATTAATAGAAAGGCTTGGAATAATAAATAAAAAACAGAGAGAAGAAGCGTATAAAAAAGCCGGGGCCTTAACCAGCGTCTCTCTTTAATGTGTGTGATAGGTCTGACAGGATTATTAATCAGGAACTAAAGGAAATTCAGACCTTTGCTCTCGGCTGCCTCACTTAGAGTCTTTAGTTACCGCCATTACATAGCAACCGAGGGTCGGGAGGTCTGCCACTAATTGGTTCTTCAGGGTTTTGAATAACAATGAGCCGGGCCCAATTATAAAATCACTGAGAGACACTGCGGAGAAGAGGGAGGGTGGTTAGAGAGAGGAAACGAGGGAGGGAGGGTGGGAGGGAGGGAGGGAAGGGAGGGAGGGGGGGACCTGCTGGACCAGTGGAGGGAGAAAGGGAGAGAGAGAAGTGAGGCTGTTTCATCACTTTTGCTTCTCCTCGGCTATTAATAAGATTTATAAATCAGTGGCGGCATTAATTTTAATAGAGGGCTGTGGAAAACAGTCAAGGTCCCTGAAGATAGCTTCACCTCATTGCAAATTCCATTTGCATAAAAGATTCACGTAACATAGGCAGATTTCAGGGGGAATTTTTTATTTTTTTACTTTTTTTTATCATGTGTTCATTTATTAATAATGGACTCCTTTTTATATTCCTGAATCTGACACGAGCGATTTGAAATATAAATCAGTTTCTGTCCATATCAAGCATCTCCTTTTCGTTTTTGTATGATAGCTCTCTGTGTACACTATCTGGAGTGAGTGACTGAGTGTGCATTGGACAGTGAACGGTACACACTATCATCGGCCACCTGGTGGCTCTGTGCCTCCTGAGAACAAAGGAAAATGTCCCTTTCTAATGATCACCAGTTAGAGATGTAGTTTAGTCTGGTCAGGTGTAACAACAGCCTCTCTCTACTGCTAACACACAACACACCCGTTAGAGATGTAGTTTAGTCTGGTCAGGTGTAACAACAGCCTCTCTACTGCTAACACACAAACACACCTGTTAGAGATGTAGCTTAGCCTGGTCAGGTGTAACAACAGCCTCTCTCTACTGCTAACACACAAACACACCCGTTAGAGATGTAGCTTAGCCTGGTCAGGTGTAACAACAGCCTCTCTCTACTGCTAACACACAAACACACCTGTTAGAGATGTAGCTTAGCCTGGTCAGGTCTAACAACAGCCTCTCTCTACTGCTAACACACAAACACACCCGTTAGAGATGTAGCTTAGTCTGGTCAGGTCTAACAACAGCCTCTCTCTACTGCTAACACACAACACACCCGTTAGAGATGTAGTTTAGTCTGGTCAGGTGTAACAACAGCCTCTCTACTGCTAACACACAAACACACCTGTTAGAGATGTAGCTTAGCCTGGTCAGGTGTAACAACAGCCTCTCTCTACTGCTAACACACAAACACACCCGTTAGAGATGTAGCTTAGCCTGGTCAGGTGTAACAACAGCCTCTCTCTACTGCTAACACACAAACACACCTGTTAGAGATGTAGCTTAGCCTGGTCAGGTCTAACAACAGCCTCTCTCTACTGCTAACACACAAACACACCCGTTAGAGATGTAGCTTAGTCTGGTCAGGTGTAACAACAGCCTCTCTACTGCTAACACACAAACACACCTGTTAGAGATGTAGCTTAGCCTGGTCAGGTGTAACAACAGCCTCTCTCTACTGCTAACACACAAACACACCTGTTAGAGATGTAGCTTAGCCTGGTCAGGTCTAACAACAGCCTCTCTCTACTGCTAACACACAAACACACCCGTTAGAGATGTAGCTTAGTCTGGTCAGGTGTAACAACAGCCTCTCTCTACTGCTAACACACAACACACCCGTTAGAGATGTAGTTTAGTCTGGTCAGGTGTAACAACAGCCTCTCTACTGCTAACACACAAACACACCTGTTAGAGATGTAGCTTAGCCTGGTCAGGTGTAACAACAGCCTCTCTCTACTGCTAACACACAAACACACCCGTTAGAGATGTAGCTTAGCCTGGTCAGGTCTAACAACAGCCTCTCTACTGCTAACACACAAACACACACACCATTGCGTCACTGACACACAACTACCCCGTCAATCATCCTTCGGATCGACTTACTGTTGCTGTCTACGGAGCTTTTTGATTTCATGTGACGTCATCTCTTGGCTGACTGAACTGAGTATAACGTAAGGCTGTATGATGTTTTGATGAAAGGGATGTTTGATAGGTCGTTCGACACATCCACATATCTTATTTACCCTCTCTTACCTTTCCTGTTCCTGTCTAACACACCCGACATGTATATCCTGTTGGCTGAGGACAGCATACATGCACCCTGTGTGATCAAAGAGCTGTGTTGGAATAGACGAGATGCCTGCAGATCTGTCTTGTAGTGTTGAAAGAGTAGCCATGTTTTGCTTCTCCGTTGATGTACATTGATTGTTAGAGGGAGACGCAGGCCTATAAGGACAATGATAAGACTCTCTCTTTAATAGATCTGTTGTTAGAGGGAGACGCAGGCCTATAAGGACAATGATAAGACTCTCTCTTTAATAGATCTGTTGTTAGAGGGAGACGCAGGCCTATAAGGACAATGATAAGACTCTCTCTTTAATAGATCTGTTGTTAGAGGGAGACGCAGGCCTATAAGGACAATGATAAGACTCTCTCTTTAATAGATCTGTTGTTAGAGGGAGACGCAGGCCTATAAGGACAATGATAAGACTCTCTCTTTAATAGATCTGTTGTTAGAGGGAGACGCAGGCCTATAAGGACAATGATAAGACTCTCTCTTTAATAGATCTGTTGTTAGAGGGAGACGCAGGCCTATAAGGACAATGATAAGACTCTCTCTTTAATAGATCTGTTGTTAGAGGGAGACGCAGGCCTATAAGGACAATGATAAGACTCTCTCTTTAATAGATCTGTTGTTAGAGGGAGACGCAGGCCTATAAGGACAATGATAAGACTCTCTCTTTAATAGATCTGATGTTAGAGGGAGACGCAGGCCTATAAGGACAATGATAAGACTCTCTCTTTAATAGATCTGATGTTAGAGGGAGACGCAGGCCTATAAGGACAATGATAAGACTCTCTCTTTAATAGATCTGTTGTTAGAGGGAGACGCAGGCCTATAAGGACAATGATAAGACTCTCTCTTTAATAGATCTGTTGTTAGAGGGAGACGCAGGCCTATAAGGACAATGATAAGACTCTCTCTTTAATAGATCTGTTGTTAGAGGGAGACGCAGGCCTATAAGGACAATGATAAGACTCTCTCTTTAATAGATCTGATGTTAGAGGGAGACGCAGGCCTATAAGGACAATGATAAGACTCTCTCTTTAATAGATCTGATGTTAGAGGGAGACGCAGGCCTATAAGGACAATGATAAGACTCTCTCTTTAATAGATCTGTTGTTAGAGGGAGACGCAGGCCTATAAGGACAATGATAAGACTCTCTCTTTAATAGATCTTTTGTTAGAGGGAGACGCAGGCCTATAAGGACAATGATAAGACTCTCTCTTTAATAGATCTTTTGTTAGAGGGAGACGCAGGCCTATAAGGACAATGATAAGACTCTCTCTTCAATAGATCTGTTGTTAGAGGGAGACGCAGGCCTATAAGGACAATGATAAGACTCTCTCTTCAATAGATCTGATGTTAGAGGGAGACGCAGGCCTATAAGGACAATGATAAGACTCTCTCTTTAATAGATCTGTTGTTAGAGGGAGACGCAGGCCTATAAGGACAATGATAAGACTCTCTCTTTAATAGATCTGTTGTTAGAGGGAGACGCAGGCCTATAAGGACAATGATAAGACTCTCTCTCTAATAGATCTGTTGTTAGAGGGAGACGCAGGCCTATAAGGACAATGATAAGACTCTCTCTTTAATAGATCTGTTGTTAGAGGGAGACGCAGGCCTATAAGGACAATGATAAGACTCTCTCTTTAATAGATCTGATGTTAGAGGGAGACGCAGGCCTATAAGGACAATGATAAGACTCTCTCTTTAATAGATCTGATGTTAGAGGGAGACGCAGGCCTATAAGGACAATGATAAGACTCTCTCTTTAATAGATCTGATGTTAGAGGGAGACGCAGGCCTATAAGGACAATGATAAGACTCTCTCTTTAATAGATCTGATGTTAGAGGGAGACGCAGGCCTATAAGGACAATGATAAGACTCTCTCTTTAATAGATCTGTTGTTAGAGGGAGACGCAGGCCTATAAGGACAATGATAAGACTCTCTCTTTAATAGATCTGTTGTTAGAGGGAGACGCAGGCCTATAAGGACAATGATAAGACTCTCTCTTTAATAGATCTGATGTTAGAGGGAGACGCAGGCCTATAAGGACAATGATAAGACTCTCTCTCTAATAGATCTGATGTTAGAGGGAGACGCAGGCCTATAAGGACAATGATAAGACTCTCTCTTTAATAGATCTGTTATTAGAGGGAGACGCAGGCCTATTAGGACAATGATAAGACTCTCTCTTTAATAGATCTGTTGTTAGAGGGAGACGCAGGCCTATAAGGACAATGATAAGACTCTCTCTTTAATAGATCTGATGTTAGAGGGAGACGCAGGCCTATAAGGACAATGATAAGACTCTCTCTTTAATAGATCTGATGTTAGAGGGAGACGCAGGCCTATAAGGACAATGATAAGACTCTCTCTTTAATAGATCTGATGTTAGAGGGAGACGCAGGCCTATAAGGACAATGATAAGACTCTCTCTTTAATAGATCTGTTGTTAGAGGGAGACGCAGGCCTATAAGGACAATGATAAGACTCTCTCTTTAATAGATCTGATGTTAGAGGGAGACGCAGGCCTATAAGGACAATGATAAGACTCTCTCTTTAATAGATCTGTTGTTAGAGGGAGACGCAGGCCTATAAGGACAATGATAAGACTCTCTCTTTAATAGATCTGTTGTTAGAGGGAGACGCAGGCCTATAAGGACAATGATAAGACTCTCTCTTTAATAGATCTGTTGTTAGAGGGAGACGCAGGCCTATAAGGACAATGATAAGACTCTCTCTTTAATAGATCTGTTGTTAGAGGGAGACGCAGGCCTATAAGGACAATGATAAGACTCTCTCTTTAATAGATCTGATGTTAGAGGGAGACGCAGGCCTATAAGGACAATGATAAGACTCTCTCTTTAATAGATCTGTTGTTAGAGGGAGACGCAGGCCTATAAGGACAATGATAAGACTCTCTCTCTAATAGATCTGTTGTTAGAGGGAGACGCAGGCCTATAAGGACAATGATAAGACTCTCTCTTTAATAGATCTGTTGTTAGAGGGAGACGCAGGCCTATAAGGACAATGATAAGACTCTCTCTTTAATAGATCTGTTGTTAGAGGGAGACGCAGGCCTATAAGGACAATGATAAGACTCTCTCTTTAATAGATCTGATGTTAGAGGGAGACGCAGGCCTATAAGGACAATGATAAGACTCTCTCTCTAATAGATCTGATGTTAGAGGGAGACGCAGGCCTATAAGGACAATGATAAGACTCTCTCTTTAATAGATCTGTTATTAGAGGGAGACGCAGGCCTATTAGGACAATGATAAGACTCTCTCTTTAATAGATCTGTTGTTAGAGGGAGACGCAGGCCTATAAGGACAATGATAAGACTCTCTCTTTAATAGATCTGATGTTAGAGGGAGACGCAGGCCTATAAGGACAATGATAAGACTCTCTCTTTAATAGATCTGTTGTTAGAGGGAGACGCAGGCCTATAAGGACAATGATAAGACTCTCTCTTTAATAGATCTGTTGTTAGAGGGAGACGCAGGCCTATAAGGACAATGATAAGACTCTCTCTTTAATAGATCTGTTGTTAGAGGGAGACGCAGGCCTATAAGGACAATGATAAGACTCTCTCTTTAATAGATCTGTTGTTAGAGGGAGACGCAGGCCTATAAGGACAATGATAAGACTCTCTCTTTAATAGATCTGTTGTTAGAGGGAGACGCAGGCCTATAAGGACAATGATAAGACTCTCTCTTTAATAGATCTGTTGTTAGAGGGAGACGCAGGCCTATAAGGACAATGATAAGACTCTCTCTTTAATAGATCTGTTGTTAGAGGGAGACGCAGGCCTATAAGGACAATGATAAGACTCTCTCTTTAATAGATCTGTTGTTAGAGGGAGACGCAGGCCTATAAGGACAATGATAAGACTCTCTCTTTAATAGATCTGATGTTAGAGGGAGACGCAGGCCTATAAGGACAATGATAAGACTCTCTCTTTAATAGATCTGATGTTAGAGGGAGACGCAGGCCTATAAGGACAATGATAAGACTCTCTCTTTAATAGATCTGTTGTTAGAGGGAGACGCAGGCCTATAAGGACAATGATAAGACTCTCTCTTTAATAGATCTGTTGTTAGAGGGAGACGCAGGCCTATAAGGACAATGATAAGACTCTCTCTTTAATAGATCTGTTGTTAGAGGGAGACGCAGGCCTATAAGGACAATGATAAGACTCTCTCTTTAATAGATCTGATGTTAGAGGGAGACGCAGGCCTATAAGGACAATGATAAGACTCTCTCTTTAATAGATCTGATGTTAGAGGGAGACGCAGGCCTATAAGGACAATGATAAGACTCTCTCTTTAATAGATCTGTTGTTAGAGGGAGACGCAGGCCTATAAGGACAATGATAAGACTCTCTCTTTAATAGATCTTTTGTTAGAGGGAGACGCAGGCCTATAAGGACAATGATAAGACTCTCTCTTTAATAGATATTTTGTTAGAGGGAGACGCAGGCCTATAAGGACAATGATAAGACTCTCTCTTCAATAGATCTGTTGTTAGAGGGAGACGCAGGCCTATAAGGACAATGATAAGACTCTCTCTTCAATAGATCTGATGTTAGAGGGAGACGCAGGCCTATAAGGACAATGATAAGACTCTCTCTTTAATAGATCTGTTGTTAGAGGGAGACGCAGGCCTATAAGGACAATGATAAGACTCTCTCTTTAATAGATCTGATGTTAGAGGGAGACGCAGGCCTATAAGGACAATGATAAGACTCTCTCTTTAATAGATCTGATGTTAGAGGGAGACGCAGGCCTATAAGGACAATGATAAGACTCTCTCTTTAATAGATCTGATGTTAGAGGGAGACGCAGGCCTATAAGGACAATGATAAGACTCTCTCTTTAATAGATCTGTTGTTAGAGGGAGACGCAGGCCTATAAGGACAATGATAAGACTCTCTCTTTAATAGATCTGTTGTTAGAGGGAGACGCAGGCCTATAAGGACAATGATAAGACTCTCTCTTTAATAGATCTGATGTTAGAGGGAGACGCAGGCCTATAAGGACAATGATAAGACTCTCTCTCTAATAGATCTGATGTTAGAGGGAGACGCAGGCCTATAAGGACAATGATAAGACTCTCTCTTTAATAGATCTGTTATTAGAGGGAGACGCAGGCCTATTAGGACAATGATAAGACTCTCTCTTTAATAGATCTGTTGTTAGAGGGAGACGCAGGCCTATAAGGACAATGATAAGACTCTCTCTTTAATAGATCTGATGTTAGAGGGAGACGCAGGCCTATAAGGACAATGATAAGACTCTCTCTTTAATAGATCTGATGTTAGAGGGAGACGCAGGCCTATAAGGACAATGATAAGACTCTCTCTTTAATAGATCTGATGTTAGAGGGAGACGCAGGCCTATAAGGACAATGATAAGACTCTCTCTTTAATAGATCTGTTGTTAGAGGGAGACGCAGGCCTATAAGGACAATGATAAGACTCTCTCTTTAATAGATCTGATGTTAGAGGGAGACGCAGGCCTATAAGGACAATGATAAGACTCTCTCTTTAATAGATCTGTTGTTAGAGGGAGACGCAGGCCTATAAGGACAATGATAAGACTCTCTCTTTAATAGATCTGATGTTAGAGGGAGACGCAGGCCTATAAGGACAATGATAAGACTCTCTCTTTAATAGATCTGTTGTTAGAGGGAGACGCAGGCCTATAAGGACAATGATAAGACTCTCTCTCTAATAGATCTGTTGTTAGAGGGAGACGCAGGCCTATAAGGACAATGATAAGACTCTCTCTCTAATAGATCTGTTGTTAGAGGGAGACGCAGGCCTATAAGGACAATGATAAGACTCTCTCTTTAATAGATCTGTTGTTAGAGGGAGACGCAGGCCTATAAGGACAATGATAAGACTCTCTCTTTAATAGATCTGTTGTTAGAGGGAGACGCAGGCCTATAAGGACAATGATAAGACTCTCTCTTTAATAGATCTGATGTTAGAGGGAGACGCAGGCCTATAAGGACAATGATAAGACTCTCTCTTTAATAGATCTGATGTTAGAGGGAGACGCAGGCCTATAAGGACAATGATAAGACTCTCTCTTTAATAGATCTGTTGTTAGAGGGAGACGCAGGCCTATAAGGACAATGATAAGACTCTCTCTTTAATAGATCTTTTGTTAGAGGGAGACGCAGGCCTATAAGGACAATGATAAGACTCTCTCTTTAATAGATATTTTGTTAGAGGGAGACGCAGGCCTATAAGGACAATGATAAGACTCTCTCTTCAATAGATCTGTTGTTAGAGGGAGACGCAGGCCTATAAGGACAATGATAAGACTCTCTCTTCAATAGATCTGATGTTAGAGGGAGACGCAGGCCTATAAGGACAATGATAAGACTCTCTCTTTAATAGATCTGTTGTTAGAGGGAGACGCAGGCCTATAAGGACAATGATAAGACTCTCTCTTTAATAGATCTGATGTTAGAGGGAGACGCAGGCCTATAAGGACAATGATAAGACTCTCTCTTTAATAGATCTGATGTTAGAGGGAGACGCAGGCCTATAAGGACAATGATAAGACTCTCTCTTTAATAGATCTGATGTTAGAGGGAGACGCAGGCCTATAAGGACAATGATAAGACTCTCTCTTTAATAGATCTGTTGTTAGAGGGAGACGCAGGCCTATAAGGACAATGATAAGACTCTCTCTTTAATAGATCTGTTGTTAGAGGGAGACGCAGGCCTATAAGGACAATGATAAGACTCTCTCTTTAATAGATCTGATGTTAGAGGGAGACGCAGGCCTATAAGGACAATGATAAGACTCTCTCTCTAATAGATCTGATGTTAGAGGGAGACGCAGGCCTATAAGGACAATGATAAGACTCTCTCTTTAATAGATCTGTTATTAGAGGGAGACGCAGGCCTATTAGGACAATGATAAGACTCTCTCTTTAATAGATCTGTTGTTAGAGGGAGACGCAGGCCTATAAGGACAATGATAAGACTCTCTCTTTAATAGATCTGATGTTAGAGGGAGACGCAGGCCTATAAGGACAATGATAAGACTCTCTCTTTAATAGATCTGATGTTAGAGGGAGACGCAGGCCTATAAGGACAATGATAAGACTCTCTCTTTAATAGATCTGATGTTAGAGGGAGACGCAGGCCTATAAGGACAATGATAAGACTCTCTCTTTAATAGATCTGTTGTTAGAGGGAGACGCAGGCCTATAAGGACAATGATAAGACTCTCTCTTTAATAGATCTGATGTTAGAGGGAGACGCAGGCCTATAAGGACAATGATAAGACTCTCTCTTTAATAGATCTGTTGTTAGAGGGAGACGCAGGCCTATAAGGACAATGATAAGACTCTCTCTTTAATAGATCTGATGTTAGAGGGAGACGCAGGCCTATAAGGACAATGATAAGACTCTCTCTTTAATAGATCTGTTGTTAGAGGGAGACGCAGGCCTATAAGGACAATGATAAGACTCTCTCTCTAATAGATCTGTTGTTAGAGGGAGACGCAGGCCTATAAGGACAATGATAAGACTCTCTCTCTAATAGATCTGTTGTTAGAGGGAGACGCAGGCCTATAAGGACAATGATAAGACTCTCTCTTTAATAGATCTGTTGTTAGAGGGAGACGCAGGCCTATAAGGACAATGATAAGACTCTCTCTTTAATAGATCTGTTGTTAGAGGGAGACGCAGGCCTATAAGGACAATGATAAGACTCTCTCTTTAATAGATCTGTTGTTAGAGGGAGACGCAGGCCTATAAGGACAATGATAAGACTCTCTCTTTAATAGATCTGATGTTAGAGGGAGACGCAGGCCTATAAGGACAATGATAAGACTCTCTCTTTAATAGATCTGTTGTTAGAGGGAGACGCAGGCCTATAAGGACAATGATAAGACTCTCTCTCTAATAGATCTGTTGTTAGAGGGAGACGCAGGCCTATAAGGACAATGATAAGACTCTCTCTTTAATAGATCTGTTGTTAGAGGGAGACGCAGGCCTATAAGGACAATGATAAGACTCTCTCTTTAATAGATCTGATGTTAGAGGGAGACGCAGGCCTATAAGGACAATGATAAGACTCTCTCTCTAATAGATCTGATGTTAGAGGGAGACGCAGGCCTATAAGGACAATGATAAGACTCTCTCTTTAATAGATCTGATGTTAGAGGGAGACGCAGGCCTATTAGGACAATGATAAGACTCTCTCTTTAATAGATCTGTTGTTAGAGGGAGACGCAGGCCTATAAGGACAATGATAAGACTCTCTCTTTAATAGATCTGATGTTAGAGGGAGACGCAGGCCTATAAGGACAATGATAAGACTCTCTCTTTAATAGATCTGATGTTAGAGGGAGACGCAGGCCTATAAGGACAATGATAAGACTCTCTCTTTAATAGATCTGATGTTAGAGGGAGACGCAGGCCTATAAGGACAATGATAAGACTCTCTCTTTAATAGATCTGTTGTTAGAGGGAGACGCAGGCCTATAAGGACAATGATAAGACTCTCTCTTTAATAGATCTGATGTTAGAGGGAGACGCAGGCCTATAAGGACAATGATAAGACTCTCTCTTTAATAGATCTGTTGTTAGAGGGAGACGCAGGCCTATAAGGACAATGATAAGACTCTCTCTTTAATAGATCTGATGTTAGAGGGAGACGCAGGCCTATAAGGACAATGATAAGACTCTCTCTTTAATAGATCTGTTGTTAGAGGGAGACGCAGGCCTATAAGGACAATGATAAGACTCTCTCTTTAATAGATCTGTTGTTAGAGGGAGACGCAGGCCTATAAGGACAATGATAAGACTCTCTCTTTAATAGATCTGTTGTTAGAGGGAGACGCAGGCCTATAAGGACAATGATAAGACTCTCTCTTTAATAGATCTGTTGTTAGAGGGAGACGCAGGCCTATAAGGACAATGATAAGACTCTCTCTTTAATAGATCTGTTGTTAGAGGGAGACGCAGGCCTATAAGGACAATGATAAGACTCTCTCTTTAATAGATCTGTTGTTAGAGGGAGACGCAGGCCTATAAGGACAATGATAAGACTCTCTCTTTAATAGATCTGTTGTTAGAGGGAGACGCAGGCCTATAAGGACAATGATAAGACTCTCTCTTTAATAGATCTGTTGTTAGAGGGAGACGCAGGCCTATAAGGACAATGATAAGACTCTCTCTTTAATAGATCTGTTGTTAGAGGGAGACGCAGGCCTATAAGGACAATGATAAGACTCTCTCTTTAATAGATCTGTTGTTAGAGGGAGACGCAGGCCTATAAGGACAATGATAAGACTCTCTCTCTAATAGATCTGATGTTAGAGGGAGACGCAGGCCTATAAGGACAATGATAAGACTCTCTCTTCAATAGATCTGATGTTAGAGGGAGACGCAGGCCTATAAGGACAATGATAAGACTCTCTCTTTAATAGATCTGTTGTTAGAGGGAGACGCAGGCCTATAAGGACAATGATAAGACTCTCTCTTTAATAGATCTGATGTTAGAGGGAGACGCAGGCCTATAAGGACAATGATAAGACTCTCTCTTTAATAGATCTGTTGTTAGGTGGAGACGCAGGCCTATAAGGACAATGATAAGACTCTCTCTTTAATAGATCTGTTGTTAGAGGGAGACGCAGGCCTATAAGGACAATGATAAGACTCTCTCTTTAATAGATCTGATGTTAGAGGGAGACGCAGGCCTATTAGGACAATGATAAGACTCTCTCTTTAATAGATCTGATGTTAGAGGGAGACGCAGGCCTATAAGGACAATGATAAGACTCTCTCTTTAATAGATCTGTTGTTAGAGGGAGACGCAGGCCTATAAGGACAATGATAAGACTCTCTTTAATAGATCTGTTGTTAGAGGGAGACGCAGGCCTATTAGGACAATGATAAGACTCTCTCTTTAATAGATCTGATGTTAGAGGGAGACGCAGGCCTATAAGGACAATGATAAGACTCTCTCTTTAATAGATCTGTTGTTAGAGGGAGACGCAGGCCTATAAGGACAATGATAAGACTCTCTCTTCAATAGATCTGTTGTTAGAGGGAGACGCAGGCCTATAAGGACAATGATAAGACTCTCTCTTTAATAGATCTGTTGTTAGAGGGAGACGCAGGCCTATAAGGACAATGATAAGACTCTCTCTTCAATAGATCTGTTGTTAGAGGGAGACGCAGGCCTATAAGGACAATGATAAGACTCTCTCTTTAATAGATCTGTTGTTAGAGGGAGACGCAGGCCTATAAGGACAATGATAAGACTCTCTCTTTAATAGATCTGTTGTTAGAGGGAGACGCAGGCCTATAAGGACAATGATAAGACTCTCTCTTTAATAGATCTGTTGTTAGAGGGAGACGCAGGCCTATAAGGACAATGATAAGACTCTCTCTCTAATAGATCTGTTGTTAGGTGGAGACGCAGGCCTATAAGGACAATGATAAGACTCTCTCTTCAATAGATCTGTTGTTAGAGGGAGACGCAGGCCTATAAGGACAATGATAAGACTCTCTCTTTAATAGATCTGTTGTTAGAGAGAGACGCAGGCCTATAAGGACAATGATAAGACTCTCTCTCTAATAGATATGTTGTTAGAGGGAGACGCAGGCCTATAAGGACAATGATAAGACTCTCTCTTTAATAGATATGTTGTTAGAGGGAGACGCAGGCCTATAAGGACAATGATAAGACTCTCTCTTTAATAGATCTGTTGTTAGAGGGAGACGCAGGCCTATAAGGACAATGATAAGACTCTCTCTTTAATATATCTGACCTAAAGGTTACAACCTACTGTCACCCAGGCCTTTATCCATCTGTCTCTATTGGCAGTATTGATGCACACACGCGCACACACACACACACACACACACTCAGGGCACAATCGTTGATCATGTCTCGATTTCCAACCATTCAGTTAGATTCGATCAGTGGACAGAAGTGTGTTTGCTGTTTGTTACCGCGTCTCCAGAAAGGATTCAAACCCCTTTGACTTTTTCCACATGTTTGTTTTGTTTACAGCCTGAATTAAAAATGGATTGAATTGAGATGTTTTGTTTGCCACTGGCCTACACACAATACCCCATAATGTCAAAGTGGACTGGCCTACACACAATACCCCATAATGTCAAAGTGGACTGGCCTACACACAATACCCCATAATGTCAAAGTGGACTGGCCTACACACAATACCCCATAATGTCAAAGTGGACTGGCCTACACACAATACCCCATAATGTCAAAGTGGACTGGCCTACACACAATACCCCATAATGTCAAAGTGGACTGGCCTACACACAATACCCCATAATGTCAAAGTGGACTGGCCTACACACAATACCCCATAATGTCAAAGTAGACTGGCCTACACACAATACCCCATAATGTCAAAGTGGACTGGCCTACACACAATACCCCATAATGTCAAAGTGGACTGGCCTACACACAATACCCCATAATGTTAAAGTGGACTGGCCTACACACAATACCCCATAATGTCAAAGTGGACTGGCCTACACACAATACCCCATAATGTCAAAGTGGACTGGCCTACACACAATACCCCATAATGTCAAAGTGGACTGGCCTACACACAATACCCCATAATGTTAAAGTGGACTGGCCTACACACAATACCCCATAATGTCAAAGTGGACTGGCCTACACACAATACCCCATAATGTCAAAGTGGACTGGCCTACACACAATACCCCATAATGTCAAAGTGGACTGGCCTACACACAATACCCCATAATGTCAAAGTGGACTGGCCTACACACAATACCCCATAATGTCAAAGTGGACTGGCCTACACACAATACCCCATAATGTCAAAGTGGACTGGCCTACACACAATACCCCATAAAGTCAAAGTGGACTGGCCTACACACAATACCCCATAATGTCAAAGTGGACTGGCCTACACACAATACCCCATAATGTCAAAGTGGACTGGCCTACACACAATACCCCATAATGTCAAAGTGGACTGGCCTACACACAATACCCCATAATGTCAAAGTGGACTGGCCTACACACAATACCCCATAATGTCAAAGTGGACTGGCCTACACACAATACCCCATAATGTCAAAGTGGACTGGCCTACACACAATACCCCATAATGTCAAAGTGGAATTACGTTTTTCCAAAAAACAATCTATTGAATAAAAAAATGAAAAAGCTGAAATGTCTTGAGTCAATAAGTATTCAAGCCCTTTGTTATTATGGCATAAATAGGTTCAGGAGTCAAGATGTTCTTAACATGTTGCATGGACTCGGTCTGTGTGAAATTATAGTCTTTAACATGATTTTTGAATGACTACCTCATCTCTGTACCCCACTCATCAAATGATTTATAAGGTCCCAGAGTCGAGCAGTGAATTTCAAACCCAGATTCAACCACAAAGACCCAGAGAGGTTTTCCAATCACTCACAAAGAAGGGCACCTATTTGTAGATGGGTAAAAAATGTTTTATTGGAGCAGACATTGAATATCCCTTTTGGGCATGGTGAAGTATCAATACACCCCAGTCATTACAAAGATACAGGCGTCCTTCCTAACTCAGTTGCCAGAGAGGAAGGAAACTGCTGAGGGATTTCACCATGAGGCCAGTGGTGACTTTAAAACAGTTAGAGTTTAATGGCTGTGATAGCAGGATCAATAACATTGTAGTTATTCCACAACACTAACCTAATTCACAGAACAGAAATATTCCATAACATGTTTCCTGTTTGCAACAAGGCACTAAAGTAATACTGCAAAAAACATGTGGCAAAGCAATTCACTTTAAGTCCTGAATACAAAGTGTTATGGTTGGGGCAAATCCAATAGAACACATTACTGAGTACCACTCTATATATCCAAACAGTGGTGGCAGCATCATGTTATGGGTATGCTTGTAATCTTTAAGGACGGGGTAGGTTTTCAGGATAAAAAAATCAATGGAAGCACTGGCAAAATCGTAGACGAAAACCTGGTTCATTCTGCTTTCAAACCAGACACTGGGAGATGAATTCACCTTCCAGCACGACAATAACCTCAAACACAAGGCCAAATCTACACTGGAGTTGCTTACCAAGAAGATGGTGAATGTTCCTGAGTGGCCGAGATACAGTTTTGACTTAAATCTACTTGTAAATCTATGGCAAGACCTGAAAATGTTTGTCGAACAATGATCAACAACCAATTTGACAGAAGTCTTTAAAGAATTATGGGCAAATGTTGCACAATCCAGGTGTGGAAAGCTCTTCGAGACTTACCCAGGAAGAATCACAGCTTTAATCGCTGCCAAAGGTGCTTCTACAACGTATTGACTCAGGGGTGTGAATACATTGTGTAAATCAGATATTTATGTATTTAATTTTAATTTCCAAAAATGTCTAAAAACATGTTTTCACTTTGTCATTATGGGGAATTGTGTGTAGAAAAAATACATTGAATCAAATTTGAATTCAGGCTGTAACACAACTTAATGCGTAATAAGTCAAGGGGTATGAATGCACTGTAGCTATATGTACAGAAGTAACCCTAATAAGAAGTAACCCTAATTTATTTGATTTAACCTTGAATTGAACCAGGTAGCTACAGTAGTTCCATTGGAGGTCAGAAGACCTCTTTCCAAAGGGAGACCTACAAGTCCTAAGTACAATACATTGTAAGTGCAGAGTGATTTCAATACTGTAACATTGTACCTACATCAATTAATACACAGGAATAAGAACACTGTAACATGAACTAATAACGAATCCCTAACATTCTTAAACCCAGTGTTTTCAGATATATGATAACTAATGAGCTAATGAGCTAATTTAGCTGAAGATGAATGAATCCTGATACATGTGTACAGTTAATGACTGTGACGGCTGTTTCCTGTTTGTGGATCATTTCCCCATTTATTTTGCCTCTATAATTGCCTAATTAATGGGTGCCATTTTGATTGTCGTGTTTACTGTTTACCTCTGAGCGAGCGGCATAATCCGGATCTATTTGTCTGTTTGAGGAAGGATACATCTTGTTGAATAATGCATGGCACATCACGCCAGACAGACAGTGGTGCGGTATGAATTATAACGCGCTGGTGAGATGATAACTCCCTCTGACTAGCCCGAAGACGTGGCGAGGAGGTAGAAAAATGAATCCCTCCAAAGCTTTCACTACTTCACCTTTAATGAAAGAGAGAGGAGAGAGGATGTGCGGATGTCAGAAAGCTCTGTGCCTCGTTAAAACCTGGGAGATAGGGGGTGAAGAGACGGTGGGTTCTGTCTGCACGCCCCATTTGACTCAGAAATATGGCTTCATTGAGTATGGATTGGACTTTTCCCCCCTCTATGCTTTCTGTGTGTGGGTGTGTGTGTGTGCGTGTGCGTGCATGCGTGAGTGAGTGAAGCAACCCACTCTGTCAGGTTAAAGTGCTGAACAGCCTAAGGGGAGGGATGGAAGGTAGAGAGACAGAGAGAGAGGAAGGTGAGGGATGGAAGGTAGAGAGAGAGAGAGGAAGGTGAGGGATGGAAGGTAGAGAGACAGAGAGAGAGAGGAAGGTGAGGGATGGAAGGTAGAGAGACAGAGAGAGAGGAAGGTGAGGGATGGAAGGTAGAGACAGAGAGAGAGGAAGGTGAGGGATGGAAGGTAGAGACAGAGAGAGGAAGGTGAGGGATGCAAGGTAGAGACAGAGAGAGAGGAAGGTGAGGGATGGAAGGTAGAGAGAGAGAGAAAGGTGGGGGATGGAAGTCAGAGAGAGGAAGGTGAGGGGTGGAAGGTAGAGAGAGGAAGGTGAGGGATGGAAGGTAGACAGACAGAGAGAGAGAGGAAGGTGAGGGATGGAAGGTAGAGAGACAGAGAGAGGATGGTGAGGGATGGAAGGTAGAGAGAGGAAGGTGAGGGATGGAAGGTAGAGAGAGGAAGGTGAGGGATGGAAGGTAGAGAGACAGAGAGAGGAAGGTGAGGGATGGAAGGTAGAGAGAGGAAGGTGAGGGATGGAAGGTGGAGAGACAGAGAGAGAGGAGAGAGAGGAAAAGGGAGGGGGGGTCGTAGACAAAGCCCATTTTGAGAGCTTGTTAAATATCGATCAGCGAGCTCTGTGTGCTCTTGTTCTTATCTAACCAGCCTTACACAGGGAGAGGACACGTAGAGGGAGGGAGGGAGGGAGGGAGGGAGGGAGGGAGGGAGGGAGGAGAGAGAGAGAGAGAGAGAGGGGAGGAGAGTCTCGGGAGACTGCAGTCTGTTTGCCCAGTGTTTACTGCTCAGCTCCAAGGTTTAGAAACAGCCTCATCAGCTCTCATCTCTCTTTTTCTCTCATCTTTCTCTCCTTCTGAGGTGGCCTTTGATGGTTTATTTCTCTATCCATCCCCCTCTCTCTCCATCTCCGCTCTCTCTCCATCCCCGCTCTCTCTCCATCCCCCCCTCTCTCCATCCCCCCTCTCTCTCCATCCCCCCTCTCTCTCATCCCCCCTCTCTCTCCATCCCCCTCTCTCTCCATCCCCCCTCTTTCTCCATCCCCCCTCTCTCTCCATCCCCCCTCTCTCTCCATCGCCCCTCTCTCTCCATCCCCCCTCTCTCTCCATCCCCCCTCTCTCCATCCCCCCCTCTCTCCATCCCCCCTCTCTCCATCCCCCCTCTCTCTCCATCCCCCCTCTCTCTCCATCCCCCCTCTCTCTCCATCTCCCCTCCCTCTCCAGCACCCCTCTCTATCCATCCCCCCTCCATCCCCCTCCCTCTCCAGCCCCCCTCTATCCATCCCCCCTCCCTCTCCAGCCCCCCTCTCTATCCATCCCCCCTCTCTCTCCAGCCCCCCTCCCTGTCTGTGCTGTTTTTCCCCCTTCAGTTCATTTATTGTGTGCTCAAGGCCTTCTGTTGTGAGTCCCAGATGTCCTGTATGTTTGTTCCTCAGATTTTCCTGCCCTGTCCAACAGTCCTCCTCTGTGGGTCCATCTAGACCAGGGTTCCCCAATAGGTGGCCCAAAAAAATTAATAATTGTTGGACACTAAAATCACCAGAAAATCTGCTCAAAGTGATTTTAATTTAGGAAATCTGTTCCCAAGTATTCCCACGCATATGTAGAGAAGTAAATGTAACCAAGGTTTGAAATGATTACAGTATTTGTTTGGGTTTCTTGGTGTCAATTTGCAGTACAATGTTTTGGATTGTTACAGCCCGCCGACCATCCGCTCAAGAAAAAAATCCCTGTTAGTGTGCATTTCTCCAAGATAATCCATCCACAAGCTGATTAAACAGCATGATCATTACACAGTTGCACCTTGTGCTGGGGACAATAAAAGGCTACTTTTATAAAAAAATTCTGGAGTGTGCAACCAGAATTTCTGTCTGTGATAAAGCCCTTTGTGGGGAAGAACACATTTTGATCAGCTGGGCCTACTTGGCAGCCAGTAATGGTTACCCAAACTATCTGCACTGACCCTACACACACTCGACAATATATACTGTACACACTCACTAGTCATGATATACTGACACCAGGGTTAACACCCCTACTCTTACAATAAGTGCCATGGGACCAGAGAGATTCAGGGCACTCATTTAACATCCCATTTGAAAGACTGATTCCTACACAGGGCAATGTCCCCAATCACTGCCCTGGGATATTATTTGTTTTAGACCAGAGGAACGAGTGCCTCCTACTGGCCCTCTGACACCACTTCCAGCAGCATCTGGTCTCCCATCCAGGGACCAACCCTGCTTAGCTTCAGAAGCAAGCTAGCAGTGGGATGCAGGGTGGTATGCTGCTGGCCTGATTTGACCGGTAACACAGAACCGAATATAGTGAACAGTAAGATGCAGTGCATCCAGTGAATCAGGCTTGTTTTCCATGTTTTTAATCATCTACAGGTCTTATGAATACAGTAGAAGACATGCAGAGATAATATGTCTGTTAACCAATTTCACTGATGAAAGCCAATGCCAATTCCCCGTGCTTTAACTTCAGGATGTGTGACAATAGTGTAGGGGTGTGGGGTGGAGGAGTTAGAGAGAGTGGGGGTGGGAGGAGGAGGTAGAGAGGGGGGGTGGAGGAGGTAGAGAGAGGGGGTGGGGTGGGAGGAGGAGGTAGAGAGGGGGTGGGGTGGAGGAGGTAGAGAAAGGGGGGGTGGGAGGAGGAGGTTGAGGGGGGCTGGAGGAGGTAGAGAGAGGGGGGGTGGGAAGAGGAGGTAGAGGGGGGGTGGAGGAGGTAGAGAGGTGGGGTGGGAGGAGGTAGAGAAGGGGTGGGGTGGAGGAGGTAGAGGGGGGGTTGGAGGAGGTAGAGAGGGGGTGGGGTGGAGGAGGTAGAGGGGGGGTGGAGGAGGTAGAGGGGGGGGTGGGGGGTGGAGGAGGTAGAGGGGGGGGGGTGGAGGAGGTAGAGGGGGGGGGGTGGAGGAGGTAGAGAGGGGGGTGGAGGAGGTAGAGGGAGGGGGGTGGAGGAGGTAGAGGGGGGGGGGGGGTGGAGGAGGTAGAGGGGGGGGGTGGAGGAGGTAGAGGGGGGGGGGGGTGGAGGAGGTAGAGGGGGGGGGGTGGAGGAGGTAGAGGGGGGGGGGGTGGAGGAGGTAGAGGGGGGGGTGGAGGAGGTAGAGGGGGGGGGGGGGGTGGAGGAGGTAGAGGGGGGGTGGAGAAAGAAACACTAAAGGGGAACAGCCTCTAACATCTTTATGTGCACATTAAAGTAAAGAAGAAAAAAATATATGATTAAACAACAAAACAAAAACAGACCTGAAAACCGCTCCCGTCTTCAAGGGCATTCTGGCACTCTCGGTTTTGTGTAGCGACGCCGAACACGAGCTATGCTAATCAGGCCTCCTATTTGCATAATTAGAAAAAAAAGTAGCTCTATTATTATTAAGAAGCAGAAAAAGCCTGACTGGGGGTTATTTTACCTCCCAGCAGGGTTCCTCCAATGAGGAACCTGTTATTTTCGTATATTCTCCCCCGCACATACACAGCGACTCCTATGCCTTCTAAATTAATTAGCCGGAATATGTCTTAATGATATTTATATTTTTCCACTGTAATTGTTTGAAAGTGCTTTTCTAAGGAAAGTATATGTTTTGGAAGAGGAGCCGTTTGCCTGGGAAAACACAGAGGGAGTTTCATAGCTGATTAGCATTATTTTTAACATTTTTTATTATGCTCAGCACATCATTAAGCCTAGTTTCCCCCTATGCGCTCGTGCCTAACCAGGCTTCCCAGCTATATATCTACACTCTGGGGAGAAAACACTGCACTGGTGGTCCATTACTCAGTGTTAACTCAAAGGCCTGATTACAACTAGTGGGAAATGTTGTGGGTCAGCTGAAAAAGAAAGTGTTTGATGAATGAGAGGAGTTCTGGCTTTAAGGTATAGCAACCAACAAGGTTGTTTTAGACATGATAAACACAATATGAATATTAATTCCTTACTAGCAGAGATGCTTTGTTCACGTAATAAGAAAATGTCTATAATTTAAAACCTATATGATAATTAGATTAGACTCTGACCCCAATTTTCCATGTGATGAATGATTTAATAACGTGAGGTAGTATTGAGCTGAGGATCAGCACACTTGTCATCACTTTTCATCATTTATAATACATGAACAGGTCATTTATATCGTAGCCAATGACAGGCCTTCGTAATTTAAAGCGTACCTCAGCCAGCCATCTTAGCCCATGACATGTCTGAGATTAGAGCAGTTATTCGTACGTTAACAGGGGTCAACTGACTAATCAATTCCCGCATCTGGCCTACCATAACTCTCATTTATGTTACATCAGGGAGTCCTATTCACCTTTCCAGCTAACTGCTGTCAGCCAAGGCTCACTAAAAGGGTCTCCCAAGAATGGTTATTTGGCATGGACCAGCCTGGAACACGCCAGGAGAGCCTCCCAAACAATAACATGACCTTATTTGACTTTCACCTACAATATGTCCTTTCTATTCAACCATATAACCTGTGTTGTACTATAGAGACAAGCCTTGTGGGGTTAGACACACACACACACACACACACACACACACACACACACACACACACACACACACACACACACACACACACACACACAGGATGTGATGCAAGGCCAACGGCAACCAACCCAATCATTCCAGGCCCAAGCAGAGCACAGCTGCTGGAAATGCTGGGGTGGAAATGAGGGCTGGATTTCCCAGGTCCTGCTTTGAGCATTCCTGTCAATGACTTCAAATGGCACTGGGCTTTTTAATATTGCATCTCTCCCCCAAGTGGGTTTAGCGCAGGGCTGGGGAGGCTTGTGTGTTCTCTGATACAGGCTTTGTGTTGTGAGTCCTTCCCTCGGAGCAGACCTGACCAACCTTCAGGAATGTGAGCACAACAGCAGATGTCAGACCAGGGTCACCTCGCCGGTGCCAACATGGCTGCCAAGCAGACCTGGGTTCAAATTCACTAACACTTTATTTGGACAGTCCATCTGCAGATGCTCCACAGACTATCAGTAACATTTTAACTAACTATCTACTAACCCTAACCCTTAACCTAGCCCTAACCCTGACCTTAACCCTAACCCTTATTCTAAACCTAACCATAATCTTAGCAAGCAGTTGTTTATCAACAGTTTGTTGGTAGTATGACCATCTCTAAAGCATCTACAGAATGACTATCCGGACTATCCAAGTAAAGTGTAAACTCAAATTCTATTTGAAATCATTTCAAATACTTTATCTGTGCTTGATTGATCTTGCCTGGCGCAATGGAACCAATAGAAACGTCCCAAAAGTGCAAACCCCTCCAACCTAGAACTCCAAGCAGGCTAAAGCAAATGCTGGAAGTATTTTAAAGATTTCAAATAGTGTTTGACCTCGGCTTTGCCTGAGAAAAGGGGGATGTAAAGACATCCACTCGCCTCCATAGCTATCCCCCCCTTTTTATACACCTGTCTCTAGTCTTCCTGAGCTATAGATTAATATTGTAAAAGTCTGTCCTTCTACCTCCACCTCTCTCTTTTCTATTTTCCCTTTCTCCCTGAAGTTGTCCTCCACTCACTAACATATTCCCCCTCACCTCTCCTGCTCTCTTCGTTCAGGGCGTAGATATGTGGTTTTGACCCCTCCACTCATGTATTTTCGCTGCTCTGTCTCAATCAAGATTGCAACGTGTTTTTATGAATTACTCAAAATGTTCATGGCCGGTCCGGGGAGGGAGGCACGCGGTGAGCCAACAAGCTGGAAAGGTGTCGGGGACTGAGGCGAGAGACAGGAGGAGGGTATATGGTTGCACAGTCTAATTTTAATGAGTACCGGGGGGAATTTTGTCGGTGGTGTATTTTTTTCCGGGATGCACTCCTAGCGTCGCTGCTCTAAATCACTGTCAAGCAAATTAAGCATTTCCCATCATGCCTTTGGTCTGGCCCTGGTAACTGTGTCATGGCGGTGGCACCACCGCTGTACTGGTGCACCTGCTCTACTGTCCTAATTGAACAGATGATCCGCCAATTTGTCATGTTTATCTTTAGTGTCTTCCGGGCGCCCGCACACCGCTCCCTGCTCAGCCCCCACTCACTGTACAACACAGTGCAGATGTAAGCAGTGTTTTTTTTATGACAGATCTTGTAGTCATTACTGAATTATTCATCATTGCATTAATGTCTTCAGATAGCATCTCTGCCTTCCACTCTCTCCGTTTTCTCTCTCTCTCTTTCTCCCTCTCTCTATCTCTCCCTCTCTCTATCTCTCCCTCTCTCAATCTCGCTAGCTCTGCCCCACTTGGGAAAGCTTTATTCTGCTTTGCTCTGACAGCTAAGTATACAGATAAAAGATAATTGCCTGGCTTGACTCCCCATTGATATGAAAATAGGATTTAAATTATTCACGTTGGTTTAAAGGTTAGTTGAAGGTTATTACTGGCGGATAGAAGCAGAAAGTGCTAGAACGGCGCCTTGTCACCGTGTCACCGAGCCATGACCGGGAGGTGAGGCGCATCTCTGAAAGGCTAATTTGCAGTGCAGGCGGCAGAGCCGTCTCGCGAACAAACCCGAAAGCCTCTCAGGGGATTTGAACACTAGGGAAGTCAATTATTTAGAAGCAAATTAAGGCTGGCTTCTCCACACAAAAACATTGTTAGTGGTAAATAAGGTAGAGCTCTATCCCTCGTGCCCTAATCCTTTTGCTTTTTGTCAAGTCTGGCTTTGCATTTTCCCCCCTCTTCCCGAAACCACCACAAGCAGGTCAGGTAATGAACTATGTCCTCGGTGAGATGGAGAAGAAGAAGAAGAAGAAGCCCTGAAGCGAGTGGTTAAGTCAGGTTGGGTCTATTGAGACGTGGGCTTGTTTCATATAGCTGACATGATAGGATCAGGAGGGGGTGTGGGGGAATTACCTGTTCTATTGTTGTCTGTCTTCCCCCTGAAGAGAGATTCGCTGATCACAGCAGGGGGTTTTGGGAGTTGAAGGAGGGGCAGGCGGGGACTGTGGATTCTCAGATCCCACCGTATTACCACGGTAACAACCAATGCCTGCCAGAGGGATGGGTGATAGCAGACAGCACTTTGGGCTCATAGCGTGACTTGAGTTGGTCTGTTTACACAGCTCTGTAGCCACCCCCCTCCGCTTGTTAAAGTCTGGAATCCATTTCTCTGTTCCTGAACTCAACATCTATCCCTGTCACTGCCCCTTATAGGCTTTCCTGAGAATTGTTTTCTTATGAGTACATCCGAATGTATCAATTAGTGGAACAATTTGTGTGTG
Organism: Oncorhynchus clarkii lewisi; assembly: GCF_045791955.1. Lineage (NCBI taxonomy): Eukaryota > Metazoa > Chordata > Actinopteri > Salmoniformes > Salmonidae > Oncorhynchus > Oncorhynchus clarkii. The sequence continues at coordinate 83,645,218 of NC_092152.1, read as the reverse complement.
TTATTAGTCATCCTTATTATATCTGCGTGTCCCTTATTTGTTTCTATGGATTGGTATCACATTTTATTCGTCACATATACACGTTTAGCAGATGTTATTATGTGTGTAGTGAAATGCTTGTGTTTCTAGCTCCAACAGTGCAGTAATATCTAGCAATTCACAACAATACACACAAATCTAAAGTAAAAGAATGGAATTGAGGAATATATAAATATTAGGATGAGCAATGTCTGAGTGGCACAGACAAAAATACAGTAGAATAGAATTCAGTATGTACAGTTGAAGTCAGAAGTTTACATACACCTTAGCCAAATACATTTAAACTCAGTTTTCACAATTCCTTACATTTAATCCTAGTAAAAATTCTCTGTTTTGGGTCAGTTAGGATCACCACTTTATTTTAAGAATGTGAAATGTCAGAATAATAGTAGAGAGAATTATTTATTTCAGCTTTTACTACTTTCATCCCATTCCCAGTGGGTAAGAAGATTACATACACTCAATTAGTATTTGGTAGCATTGCCTTTAAATTGTTTAACTTGAGTCAAATGTATTGGGTAGCCTTCCACAAGCTTCCCACAATAAGTTGGGTGCACTTTGTCCCATTCCTCCTGACAAAGCTGGTGTAACTGAGTCAGATTTGTAGGCTTCCTTGCTCGCACACGCTTTTTCAGTTCTGCCCACAAAATTTCTATGGGATTGAGGTCAGGGCTTTGTGATGGCCACTCCAATACCTTGACTTTATTGTCCTTAAGCCATTTTGCCACAACTTTGGAAGTATGCTTGGGGTCATTGTCCATTTGGAAGACCCATTTGCGACCAAGCTTTAACTTCCTGACTGATGTCTTGAGATGTTGCTTCAATATATCCACAAAATTTTCCTACCTCATGATACCATCTATTTTGTGAAGTGCACCAGTCCCTCCTGCAAAAAAGCACTCCCACAACATGATGCTGCCGTGCTTCACGGTTGAGAAGACGTTCTTTGGCTTGCAAGCCTCCCCCTTTTTCCTCCAAACATAACGATGGTCATTACGGCCAAACAGTTCTATTTTTGTTTCATCAGACCAGAGGACATTTCTCCAAAAAGTACGATATTTGTCCCCATGTGCAGTTGCAAACCGTAGTCTGGCTTTTTTATGGTGGTTTTGGAGCAGTGGCTTCTTCCTTGCTGAGCGGCTTTTCAGTTGTTGATATTGGACTCATTTTACTGTGGATATAGATACTTTTGTACCTGTTTCCTCCAGCATCTTCACAAGGTCCTTTGCTGTTGTTTTGGAATTGATTTGCACTTTTCGCACCAAAGTACGTTCATCTCTAGGAGACAGAACGCGTCTCCTTCCTGAGCGGTATGACGGCTGCGTGGTTCCATGGTGTTTATAATTGCGTACTATTGTTTGTACAGATGTGGTGGTACCTTCAGGCGTTTGGAAATTGCTCCCAAAGATGAACCAGACTCGTGGAGGTCTACAATTGTTTTTCTGAGGTCTTGGCCGATTTCATTTGATTTTCTCATGATGTCAAGCAAAGAGACACTGAGTTTGAAGGTAGGCCTTGAACTACATCCACAGGTATACCTCCACTGGACTCAAATTATGTCAATTAGCCTATCAGAAGCTTCTAAAGCCATGACATAATTTTCTGGTATTTTCCAAACTGTTTAAAGACACAGTCAACTTAGTGTATAAACTTCTGACCCACTGGAATTGTGATACAGTGAATTATAAGTGAAATAATCTGTCTGTTAAACAATTGTTGGAAAAATTACTTATGTCATGCAGGAAGTATGTCCTAACCGACTTGCCAAAAATATAGTTTGTTAACAAGAAATGTGTGAAGTGGTTGAAAAATTAGTTTTAATGACTCCTACCTAAGTGTATGTAAACTTTCGACTTCAAATGTAGATATGAGATGAGTAAAGCAAACATATGTAAACATTATTGAAGTGACTAGTGTTCCATTATTAAGGTGGCCAGTGATTTCAAGTCTATGTTTATAGGCTCAGTAGCCTCTAAGGTGCAGGGTTACGTAACCATGTGGAGCCGCCTAGTGATGGCTATTTAACAGTCTGATGGCCTTGAGATAGAGGCAGTTTTTCAGTCTCTCTGTCCCAGCTTTGATGCACCTGTACTGACCTTACCATATTGCTGGGTAAGGTCCCAGTATCCCTGGTTGAGAACCCCTGGTTTAGATGATGTCAATCGTGTCCCCCAGGTGAGTGTCTGTTGGGGCCCCTCTCAGTGAGTGTCTGTTGGAGCCCCCTCTGTGAGTGTCTTTTGGAGCCCCCTCTGTGAGTGTCTTTTGGAGCCCCCTCTGTGAGTGTCTGTTGGCGCCCCCTCTCAGTGAGTGTCTGTTGGAGCCCCTCTCAGTGAGTGTCTGTTGGAGCCCCCTCTCAGTGAGTGTCTGTTGGAGCCCCCTCTCAGTGAGTGTCTGTTGGAGCCCCTCTCAGTGAGTGTCTGTTGGAGCCCCTCTCAGTGAGTGTCTGTTGGAGCCCCTCTCAGTGAGTGTCTGTTGGATCCCCTCTCAGTGAGTGTCTGTTGGATCCCCTCTCAGTGAGTGTCTGTTGGAGCCCCCTCTCAGTGAGTGTCTGTTGGAGCCCCTCTCAGTGAGTGTCTGTTGGAGCCCCTCTCAGTGAGTGTCTGTTGGAGCCCCCACTCAGTGAGTGTCTGTTGGAGCCCCTCTCAGTGAGTGGGCGGAGCATGCTGACAGTCTTCTAACTAGACAAACCCTGTTTATTCCCCATACACGTTCTGACAACTACGTATTTTGGTGCCCCGTGTGAGTAATTCTACATTCTCAACTCTCTCGCATTTTTAAAATCCTCATTCCCTACCCTTGCTTTCACTCCTAGTCCTCCCTCCCCATTCCCCTCCCTCCGACAAAAAATATATAATTTATCTGTCTCTCTGTGAAGCAAATTTGTTTTTATTTAAAATTCAGAGAAGTAGGGTGCAGGTACCCCCCTCCCCTCCAACCCACATACATCCTGAGAAGGGAACTATTGATCACCTTGAGCAAATCACTCTGCAGCAAATCCTTAGAGCGGTTTTCCCTCTTCTTTTTTAATTAGTGATACAACCCGTGGGCGCTAATCTATGAATCCCTCTCTAATATTCCTTAGAAGTGCTGCCGCTTTGATTTCTCTGACCCGACAAGCAGTATTGGGACTGGGCGTGCCACCAAAATGCTAATGCAACATCTCGGGATGGGAGATGTTTTCTGTCTGTCGGCGGCGGATAAGAGATCAAGCAGGAGTTTTTTTCCCCCCTCCATTGCACCTGTACGCATCCTCCATATCAAATCCCTTTTGATTGGTTGCTGTCGCTGAATATCATCTAAGGCATAAGACCCAGATTCGTCAGAAAAACATGGTTGCCATTACATCTGGTGATGAACCCAAACTGGCAGGTTGACATTTTGACAGCGTACCAAAGGGAAGATACTGCCAACATTTCTGCAGATAATTGGTTATCTACTTAAAACTAATAGTAGCCAAAGCAGATAAATAATGTCCTTTAAAGACATTAATTGACATCCTTTAAACCATTATTTAATTTCTGGGTGTCAATTACAAACATTTGCCAACCAAAGAGATTAAAAGAAGACATTTGGGGGCGATGCTTAGTAGACTACATGGTGTTGCTTGTATACAGTATGTGTTCATGAATGAATCAGTCTTTGGCGTGTGCCTGTCAAAGGAATAAGAGGAGATTGCTGGAGCATTTCTTTGACGAGGTCAGAATTGTGTATCAGTCACAACCCTCCGCTGCCTAAGACACTTCAAACAGGCTCAGCGCTAAGCTAATTCACATGAGCTAGCATGGGCTGATCTACCAGTGACATGGAACAGACTGGTCTTAACCCATAATAGTTTAAGCCCTGTTTAAGCTGGGCGAGGGAGTTCTACTAAGCTACATGGAATTGTTTTAAAAAGGTCATACCAAGGATCTTTTTGCTTTTGGATTTTAAGACCCCTTGAAGTATAAAAAAAACAGACATTTTATTTGGCCTTACTTCTATTAGCCCAAGCAAACGCATTGAAGACCAGATTCACTACATGGAACAACAGATAGTCCCCCAAAAAGTGAAGTGTCTGAGAGACAAAAGACAGGAAACATTTTTACATGAAGCCGTTATTTTTTATCACTAAACATTCAACATATATACTTCCATTCGAGGGGTCATAATAGTTTGTAGGCCAAACCGTTCGGACGCTACAGACGATTTTGTGAGAAGACCGATTTTTTTGGGATGTCTCATGGTTGGACAAACATCGCTCTAGCTGTGTCACCTTTAACCGCAGATGCGGCTGATTGAGACACATCCAATGTAAAAAATTAAATAAAAAGCATACCTCTGGCTTAAATGGATGGAATTTGAAGTAGATTAGATTTCCGTGGGGGTGTGGACATTGACTCGGAGGGGCTTAATTGCAGCCGCGCATTCTAATGCCAGGTCCAGTGCTAATTGGATAGCCTTCTATAAACCCAAGCCCAGATGTAAACAAAGCGGCGAGATGGCTAACATGTCATTAGCAGCTCCCTTACTTTTTATGCTAACATGTCATTAGCAGCACCCTTACTTTATATGCTAACATGTCATTAGCAGCACCCTTACTCTATATGCTAACATGTCATTAGCAGCACCCTTACTTTACATGCTAACATGTCATTAGCAGCACCCTTACTCTATATGCTAACATGTCATTAGCAGCACCCTTACTCTATATGCTAACATGTCATTAGCAGCACCCTTACTCTATATGCTAACATGTCATTAGCAGCACCCTTACTCTATATGCTAACATGTCATTAGCAGCACCCTTACTCTATATGCTAACATGTCATTAGCAGCACCCTTACTCTATATGCTAACATGTCATTAGCAGCACCCTTACTCTATATGCTAACATGTCATTAGCAGCACCCTTACTCTATATGCTAACATGTCATTAGCAGCACCCTTACTCTATATGCTAACAGGTCATTAGCAGCACCCTTACTCTATATGCTAACATGTCATTAGCAGCACCCTTACTTTATATGCTAGCACATCTTGCATCCACGCTTCAACAGTGGTCTACATTTTGTACTGTGGTTACAGCATCTTTGTTATTGTAGTGCTATGTTACTAACAGTTACAGTTTTTAACATTATAGTCACATTTAAAACAATAGCTAAATGCACTGTGGGATAGAGAAGGTGACCATTGATATTATTGCATCAATAATAGTATTTGTCTCATCATGCATCTCAGGCTTTTAGGGGAATGAAAGACAACTTCAGTGTCTGAGATGACTGTAGTCTCAGTTCTAGACAGGTAAAGCAGCCTGGTGGAATTGTAAACACAAGGATCAAACTAAACCAGCTGGTTAGAATGGATCAAACTAAACCAGCTGGTTAGAATGGATCAAACTAAATCAGCTGGTTTGAATGGATCAAACTAAACCAGCTGGTTAGAATGGATCAAACTAAACCAGCTGGTTAGAATGGAACAAACTAAATCAGCTGGTTAGAATGGATCAAACTATATCAGCTGGTTAGAATGGATCAAACTATATCAGCTGGTTAGAATGGATCAAACTAAATCAGCTGGTTAGAATGGATCAAACTATATCAGCTGGTTAGAATGGATCAAACTATACCAGCTGGTTAGAATGGATCAAACTAAATCAGCTGGTTAGAATGGATCAAACTATATCAGCTGGTTAGAATGGATCAAACTATATCAGCTGGTTAGAATGGATCAAACTATATCAGCTGGTTAGAATGGATCAAACTAAACCAGCTGGTTAGAATGGAACAAACTAAATCAGCTGGTTAGAATGGATCAAACTATATCAGCTGGTTAGAATGGATCAAACTATATCAGCTGGTTAGAATGGATCAAACTAAACCAGCTGGTTAGAATGGATCAAACTATATCAGCTGGTTAGAATGGATCAAACTATATCAGCTGGTTAGAATGGATCAAACTAAACCAGCTGGTTAGAATGGATCAAACTAAATCAGCTGGTTAGAATGGATCAAACTAAATCAGCTGGTTAGAATGGATCAAACTAAATCAGCTGGTAAGAATGGATCAAACTAAATCAGCTGGTAAGAATGGATCAAACTAAATCAAAGCTAGTTGGGTTTCAGTGGAAGAATGTGTCAACTTGTAGCCTACACAGTCAGGCCTTTATGATACACAAATCAATGGAAGACAAATGTGTTTGATGCAGAAACTCTGCATTGGCATCATCCGATTGACAGATGAGGCAATATGGAATATATCATCTCCAATTTGCCATTCCTTTTTTCTAATGTTGCGGCATTCTTGTTTACTTGTTAACCCCTGTACCACCAGAGTTTAAGCCCTGTACCACCAGAGTTTAACCCCTGTACCACCAGAGTTTAACCCCTGTACCACCAGAGTTTAACCCCTGTACCACCAGAGTTTAACCCCTGTACCACCAGAGTTTAACCCCTGTACCACCAGAGTTTAACCCCTGTACCACCAGAGTTTAACCCCTGTACCACCAGAGTTAACCCCTGTACCACCAGAGTTTAAGCCCTGTACCACCAGAGTTTAACCCCTGTACCACCAGAGTTTAACCCCTGTACCACCAGAGTTTAACCCCTGTACCACCAGAGTTTAACCCCTGTACCACCAGAGTTTAACCCCTGTACCACCAGAGTTTAAGCCCTGTACCACCAGAGTTTAACCCCTGTACCACCAGAGTTTAACCCCTGTACCACCAGAGTTTAACCCCTGTACCACCAGAGTTTAACCCCTGTACCACCAGAGTTTAACCCCTGTACCACCAGAGTTTAACCCCTGTACCACCAGAGTTTAACCCCTGTACCACCAGAGTTTAACCCCTGTACCACCAGAGTTAACCCCTGTACCACCAGAGTTTAAGCCCTGTACCACCAGAGTTTAACCCCTGTACCACCAGAGTTTAACCCCTGTACCACCAGAGTTTAACCCCTGTACCACCAGAGTTTAACCCCTGTACCACCAGAGTTTAACCCCTGTACCACCAGAGTTTAACCCCTGTACCACCAGAGTTTAACCCCTGTACCACCAGAGTTTAACCCCTGTACCACCAGAGTTAACCCCTGTACCACCAGAGTTTAAGCCCTGTACCACCAGAGTTTAACCCCTGTACCACCCCTGTACCACCTGTCCATCAAATATGAGTTTGTCCCCAAGGCTTGGAAGTCTGCTTTAGTGATACCTGTTTTAAAATCTGGTGACCCAACACTGATGGAAAATTACAGACCTATATGCATTCTTCCAGTGCTATCAAAAGTAGCTGAAAGTTGGGTGGCTGATCATCTGACTGATCACCTATATCAGGGCAACTCTATATATCAAATGCAATTTAGATTCAAGACTGACCTTTCTACCGAAACAGCCAATTGCTATTTTCTGTAGTGTGTTAAATCTAAACTGGACATAGGTGGTGAAGTCGGCCCAGTCTTTTTGGATCTTAAAAAGGCCTTTGATACTGTGAATCATGAGGTCCTCCTATCCGAACGATCCTCCCTTAATGTGTCCACTGAAGTCATTTGTTGGATGTATTCCTATCTGACAAACAGAAGTCAATGGGTTTGTTTGGGGGACACTCAGTCAGACTCTCTTTACTATAGCATTGGGGTCCCACAAGGGTCAATATTAGGCCCCCATCTGTTCACCAGCTATATAAATGATCTCCTACTTGCTAGCCCACAAGTTAACATGCAGATGTATAAGGACGATACAGTTCTGTATGCACACTCAAAAAATAGACAATTGGTTGTTAAGTTAATTGAAGCTATGGTACATGTTTCTAAATGGATGACTAATTATTGCTTGCATTTAAATATCAACAAGACTGTTTGTATGTACTTGATCAAGATGGCGCCGGAAGAAATGGTAGCCGTTTTACAGGCGCCTAACCAATTGTGCTATTATGTGGGTTTTTTTGCGTTATTTGTAACTTATTTTGTAGATAATGTTTCTGCCACCGTATCTTACGGCAAAAAAAGAGCTTCTGGATATCAAGACAGCGATCACTCACCTTGGATTAGACAAAGAGCTTCTGGATATCAGGACAGCGATCACTCACCTTGGATTAGACAAAGAGCTTCTGGATATCAGGACAGCGATCACTCACCTCGGAATAGACAAAGAGCTTCTGGACATCAGGACAGTGATCACTCACCTCGGAATAGACAAAGATTTTTTATTCAACAAGCAGGACGCACAGGATGTACTTCAGACACCCGACAAGGCTGAAATCCCCATCATTGGCAAGAGAAAGAGACGCAGGTATAGAGGACACAGGGCGGGGTGCCTCGTAAGGATCTGCTGACGGAGAGTTTGAAATCTGCCCTTACCATCAACATTACTTGCCAACGTACAATCTTTGTACAAAAAAATAGACGAGGTACGATCACAAATATCCTACCAACGGGACATCAAAAACTGTAATATGTTATGTTTCACCGAATCGTGGCTGAATGACGAAATGGAAAACATTCAGCTGGCGGGATATACGCTGCACCGGCTAGACAGAACAGCACACTCCAGTAAGACGAGGGGGGTCGGTCTGTGTATATTTGTAAACAGCTGATGCACGAAATCTAAGGAATACTCCAGGTTTTGCTCACCTGAAGTAGAGTATCTCATGATAAGCTGTAGACCACACTATCTGCCAAGAGAGTTTAAGGATCCTGGGACTAAACACCTCCCTCTGCAACTGGATCCTGGACTTCCTTGATGGGCCGCCTCCAGGTGGTGAGGGTAGGCAACAGCACATCTGCCACGCTGATCCTCAACACGGGGTCCCCTCAGGGGTGCGTGCTCAGTCCCCTCCTGTACTCCCTGTTCACCCACGACTGCATGGCCAGGCACGAAACCAACACCATCATTAAGTTTGCAGACGACACAACAGTGGTAGGCCTGATCACCGACAATGACGAAACAGCCTATAGGGAGGAGGTCAGAGACCTGGCCGGGTGGAGCCACAACCTCTCCCTCAACTTTATCAAGACAAAGGAGATGATTGTGGACTACAGAAAAAGGAGGACTGAGCATGCCTCCAGTCTCATCGACGGAGCTGTAGTGGAGCAGGTTGAGAGCTTCAAGTTCCTTGGAGTCCACATCACCAACAAACTAGAATGGTCCAAACATTCCAAGACAGTTGTGAAGAGGGCACGACAAAACCTATTCCCCCTCAGGAGACTGAAAAGATTTGGCATGGGTCCTGAGATCCTCAAAAGGTTCTACAGCTGTACCATCGAGAGCATCCTGACTTGTTGCATCACTGCCTGGTATTGCAACTGCTCGGCCTACGACTGCAAGGCACTACAGAGGGTAGTGCGTACGGCCCGGTACATCACTGGGGATAAGCTGCCTGCCATCGAGGACCTCTAAACCAGGCGGTGTCAGAGGAAGGCCCTAAAAATTGTCAAAGACCCCAGTCATAGACTGTTCTCTCTGCTACCGCATGACAAGCGCCAAGTCTAGGACCAAAATGCTTTTCGACAGCTTTTACCCCCAAGCCATAAGACTCCTGAACATGTAATCAAATGGCTACCCGGACAATACCCCCCCCCCACCCCCCCCGCCATCCCCTCTTTTAAGCTGCTGCTACTCTCTGTTAATCATCTATACATAGTCACTTTAACTAAACATTCATGTTCATTATACCTCAGTTAGCCCGACTAACCGGTGCCCCCGCATATTGACTCTGTACCGGTACCACCTGTATATAGCCTCTCTACTGTTATTACTGTCATTTTACTGTTTAGAACAACAATGGCTTTACTTATCTATAGTTTACCTAATACCTATTTTTTTACTTTAAAATTGCACTGTTGGTTAGGTAGGGCTTGTAAGTAAGCATTTCACTGTGAGGTCTACACTTATTCGGTAAACGTGACAAATAAACTTTGATTTGATTTGATTCTGTGTGAAATCCATTGATTGTTCCCAACCAGCTGTTCTTGTTAATGAGGAGAATCTGAATGTTGTGTCTAACTTCAGGTATCTTGAACTCCAACAAGCCGTTCTTGTTAGTGGGGAGAATCTGAACGTTGTGTCTAACTTCAGGTATCTTGGTGTCATTTTGAACTCCAACTTGACATTTAAGAAACATGTGAAGAAGGTGGTTAAACACAGTTAAGTTTGGATTATTCAACTATAGGTTTATCAGACCTTCCCTTCCCTGGAGGCCTGCTGTGATGTTCTCACATCTGAGATGTTGCCTCACATGCTGGTCACAAGCAGGAGCTCCCATTCTGAAACCAATTGAATCACTCTACAAACAAACACTTCAGATTTTATGCAAGCCTTGTCTTTAAGATCCTGCATGGTGTTGCCCCGCCACCTCTATGCCGTCATATCATGCTGAAGGAAAGCCCCTCCAGGATAACAAGGGCAGTAACTACAGGGGATTGTTGTCCCTTTTCAACACATTAAAATCAGCCAATCTGCCTTTTCTGTTGGAGCTACAATATACTGAAATGTAACGCCCATGGACCTGAGAAGCTGCACTGATTTATTGCACTTTTAAATTTGAATTGAAAACATGTCTAAAATCTATTTCAACTTGTACACAAGAGCTGTGGTTCCTCGTATGTAAGACGACAGTTGATGACAGTTGTTGTTGTTGTTGTTAGAATGATATATTATTGGATGTGATGTATTGGTATGGTGTATTGTTTTAGTGAGTATGTGTATTGTGACTGTGTAAAGGCCCTTAGCTGCCCTGAGACTACAGGTAATAATGATATTTTAGGCTAACCCCGGCACATTTACATGTATGCTGCATTATTGTAATATTGATGTTGATTCATGTGCATTGTTCCCTATAAATAACTAAAATAAATAGAACATCATGCATACAATTCTGTTTCATCTTCTTAAGGGGCGGCAGGTAGCCTTGTTCTGCCCCTGAACAAGGCAGTTAACACACTGGAAGTTAACACACTGGAAGTTAACACACTGGAAGTTAACACACTGGAAGTCGTCATTGTAAATAAGAATTTGTTCTTAACTGACTTGTCTAGTTAAATAAAGGTTAAATAATAAAAAATATAAAAAATAATGATGATAATGCACCCATCAGCATTACAGTACAACCCCCCCCTACACATCCGAACACATGCATAGTCATAACCACTCCTCCCTCCCATACACCCACACACTCCTCCCGGCTGTGTGTGGTGATCTCCCTCAGACAGATAGGTTGGCTTGGCAGTGAGGACAGCAGCAGCAGCCTCAGATGTGGGATGTGGGGGCCTGCAGGAATGTTTCCTGCCTTTGAAGAGCCTGCTGTCTACGCTCTACAAATATCAGATAGCCAGAATGAAGGGAATGTGGCTTCACACGCTGCCATCCCCCCCTGTTTTATTAAGGGATCCTGGCCTGGCTGTTTCATCCTGCTCCCTCTGTTGTTTCTGAGCTAGGCAGAGGATCAATAGGACTGCAGCACACTGATGAGTCT
>NC_092152.1:83608893-83633639 GCF_045791955.1 Oncorhynchus clarkii lewisi | reverse complement strand
CTGGATGCAGAGCCAGATAGATGCAGTGTACATGGTGGATGCTGGATGCAGAGACAGATATATGCAGTGTACATGGTGGATGCAGAGCCAGATAGATGCAGTGTACATGGTGGATGCAGAGCCAGATAGATGCAGTGTACATGGTGGATGCAGAGCCAGATAGATGCAGTGTACATGGTGGATGCTGGATGCAGAGACAGATATATGCAGTGTACATGGTGGATGCTGGATGCAGAGACAGATAGATGCAGTGTACATGGTGGATGCTGGATGCAGAGACATATATATGCAGTGTACATGGTGGATGCTGGATGCAGAGACAGATATATGCAGTGTACATGGTGGATGCTGGATGCAGAGCCAGATAGATGCAGTGTACATGGTGGATGCAGAGCCAGATAGATGCAGTGTACATGGTGGATGCAGAGCCAGATAGATGCAGTGTACATGGTGGATGCAGAGCCAGATAGATGCAGTGTACATGGTGGATGCAGAGACAGATATATGCAGTGTACATGGTGGATGCTGGATGCAGAGACAGATAGATGCAGTGTACATGGTGGATGCTGGATGCAGAGACAGATATATGCAGTGCACATGGTGGATGCTGGATGCAGAGCCAGATAGATGCAGTGTATATTCAGATGCAGTGTACATAATGGATGCTGGATGCAGAGCCAGATAGATGCAGTGTATATTCAGATGCAGTGTACATAATGGATGCTGGATGCAGAGACAGATAGAAGCAGTGTATATGCTGGATGCAGAGCCAGATAGATGCAGTGTAAATAATGGATGCTGGATGCAGAGCCAGATAGATGCAGTGTATATTCTGGATGCAGAGCCAGATAGAAGCAGTGTAAATAATGGATGCTGGATGCAGAGCTGGTCATCTCTGAGATTATGAAAGGAGACAAGGATCAGAACAAGGAGATCAGAACAAGGAAACCAGTTTACAGTATGGGAACACATCGTTTCTCCCCCTGAAACTGGACAGACAGACTCTGACTCTCAGAGCTTGTTTGGTGGTGGTGCTGCTGGATGTTTGCATGGTTTCAGTTTCCTCTCAGCGGGCCGTGTGATGAAACTGTGTAACCCCCACTAACCCCCACTAAGCCCTGGATGGGGTTATCAGCTGCCTCTCCAGGGGGGAGCTAAAGAGAAGTGTTGCCGGGGCCAATGCATTCCACCCGTGACATCATCAAATCCTGACAGCCTCCGCACTCCACTCCGTTAACTCTCCGTTGTCAACAACTGATTGAGGGTCAGTTCTCGGCCACCCTACTTCTAATCGGTCACCACTGTGAGCTGAACAGCTGAACTGGCCCATGGCCAGTTGATAAGCATGTGCAAACACGTTTCGCCCCTTGCATTAGCGCCGGGTATCAGCATGGTGGCAGCATAGCCAAAGACCTTCAGCGGCGCATGGAGGGAGACACTCCACACACACTTCCCGTTCCTGTGATGAGACGACCCCAACTCTGAGAGGTAATTAAAGGAGTGTTTAACCTCATCTGGGCTTTTATGACATGATGGACTGCGGAGTGACGACACTTTGGAGTGGCGGTCTGTCCAAGTGTCCTACACGATACTCTCCGGCAGCGCTGTTACACACACACACAGTAGAGACCCTTCTGTCTTCTGATTAGGCCTTGCTGTCGAATGCGCTAAGTGGGCTGCCACCACACAGGAGAGGGGCTTAAGAGGGTGGCGGCTGGTCTGCTGTTTGAGCTGGGCACCAACCATGTGGAAGAGATAGGAGAGAGATGTGTGTGAGTGAGCGAGAGCGAGAGAGAGAGAGAGAGAGAGAGAGAGAGAGAGAGAGAGAGAATGGGCCTTGGTGCAGCTCTCCAGACCAGCGATAAGTGGACCATGAAGTTAGGAGGGGTGTGAAAAAAACCTGATAGCAGGATGGAAGCACTCAATGAAGTCAACATGCAACAACAAAAATAAACCCCTGACAACAGCATTGCTTTTAAGAGGGCAGCTTGAAATTATCAGAGCTAGAGGCCGTTGGCTGTGTGTGTGTGTGTGTGTGTGTGTGTGTGTGTGTGTGTGTGTGTGTGTGTGTGTGTGTGTGTGTGTGTGTGTCAGCGGGCTTGAGTTGTCAATGATGGGACAAGAAGAAGGGGTGTAGAGGAAGCTTCCTCTAACTAACAGGCTACTGGGGGAGTGGGGCACTGCTCTGATTGAGCCGTATCAACAGCACTAGTGTGTGTGTGTGTGTGTGTGTGTGTGTACTGCACTATGCTTGTGGGTGGTCTACATGATAAATACTAGGTCTTTGATCGCCTCACCAGATATTAGTGGTGATAACAATAGCTACAGTCATTATCCTTGTGCATTACAGATCTTCCTCATTAGTGATCCCAACTCCCTGGAGATGCTTGGGCGGTCTGAGATTACCGCATGGAATAGTTGGTCATTAGTCGCTATTGATCGACACAAATGATAGCCTTCTCGTTGGGCCGGGGGTCATGTGCCTGGCAAGTCTGGACGTTAACTGATGACCCGTGAACTGCCGGACCAGTTGTTTTTACCCCAGGTGAAGTTCTCTTCTCCTTTATCGCTCCCCTGCAAAACTCACATCTCCATTCTCTAGCCCCAGGCCTTAGGGGAATTGGTGCTGGGGCTTGTTCCCTTGGAAACCCCTGGTAATGACCTCACCAGTCTGGTGACCTGTGGAGAGAGAGAGAGAGAGTAATCTGAAGATGAGACCAGGGAAAGAGACAGAGATACCAGTGATATGTCAAGCTGTACCCAAATACTGAGAAGATCACTCAATATATAATACCATTTGACTGATCCAGATGTATTAGTCATGTTTTCTAGGGACAAAGCTGGATAAACAGAGATAATATGATTGCCAAAATATGGGATGGTAAACAACAGGGTGTGTGTACGTGTGTATGTATCCATTTGTGTATCTGTGTGTTTGTTTGTGAGTATAATCATTTTATGTGTGTGTTTCTGAGTGGGAGTATTTGTTTGGGTATGTGTTTCTACACACTCTCTCTCTCTCGCTCACACACAGATTAGCTCCATCAATCCTTCAGCATATAGACTGCCTTTGGCTTTGTGTGTCTATGGAACTTCTGCCTCCTCTTTTTAGCTGTGCCCCCTACCGTGTCACCGGGGGCTGTCAAATGGGGGGTGAGAAAACCTGTTTGCGCTGCATTGAGGCCTAATTGATCCCTGAGGCCGTGGAGTTAAGCTCTTCTCAACATTGCTTGACTCCACAATGACTCGTCTGGGAGGGAGACAACACCTGCTGGCTCACACCAGGGTGTTCCAATGACAGGCAAGACAGGGGGGGGGTGTAAGGACAGTAAAGGGAGGCCTCATCTGTCTTTCACATACAGACGGGGGGGGGGGGGGGGGGGGGGGTGTAAGGACAGTAAAGGGAGGCCTCATCTGTCTTTCACATACAGATGTAAGGGACAACTTACCGAATGTTGGTCTGCCGTTCCTCTGTCGCTCGTCTGCTGTTCGTTCGGTGCGGTCGTCTGTCTACTGAAATTTTCACGAGATTCTACAGTTAGAATTCGGTTTGCAAATTACAGACAGCACTCTGTTCAGAAGTGCTAAGTACTCTCGGCCGACAAACGCTACCGGTGTGTCTGTGCCTTAAGGGGATTGGGAAAGGGAGAAAGAGGGGAGTCTTTACAATGGGCCTTGTTCCACAGGTGTGGGGATTGTTACGCGTTCACCGCAGGGGCTATTGAACTGCCTGCCAGGCTGGATGGGACCCAGGGGGACATGCTGGAAAAACAGGAAGAGATCAGGTGAGCCAAGGAGGTGGAGAAAGGGAAAGAAAGAGAGCAAGCCGTGTGCTGAGAGGAGAAGGGGTGGTGACAGACATGTCCCAAACACACCCTCAGTCCTGCTCAACCACCCCGTGATTAGCATACCTTTGAGTAGGATCCATAAAAATGAAAGCCAAAGCTATTGAACGCCTGAAGCTTTCAATGTAAAGACGTTTTGCAACAACGGTGTGCACCAAGCGTTGGAAAAGCGGCCGCATTCTAAAGTGGATGTGTGGGTGTCGAGTGAGAATGTGTCGGCTCTCCAGCACCCGTACCCCCGCCCCCTCGCTCTCTGCGTTGCCGGCGGCGATAGCAGGGGTTGGCACTCCGGTATCGTCCCTGGCAAGTGGGTGAGGTGCTCCACCACCGTCACACACCAGCTCCCTTTCACACTCCAGCTGGAGGACAGGAGGGTCACTTTGTTGACCTGCTTTTAAAGCCCCACCACTTGGACAGTAATCACCAAAAATAACACTGGCGCTCTAAAGAGCCTAACGCCCATTGGCCTGTGAATCGAGTCACACAACCAGCACTCCCAGAATGACTGTATTAATCACCAGCAACAACAGAGGTGGACCCTTTTGAAAGCATACATATTCAACTGCATTATGCTAAAAAGTCATTGAACGACCTGGCGCCGGGGCCCTGTGTGTTTCGATATCAAACCAGAGGAGGGGGTAAACAATAGCGTGCAAATAAATCAAATATGGCCGCCCAAGCCTCTGCAGTGCCAATAGAACTATTGGAATATAAAACTCATATAAATGACATTGTGTTGAAGTGACAAACCCCATGATAGGCCCCAATTCTACTCTATCACACAATTTGACAGTTTATAAAAAATAACCGACAAAGGGATTCATTAGTAAAACAAAAAAGAGGTCAATTGTATCTGGGCATCTTGAACGTGTGAGACTTTGCACTTTGACCTCTCATTGGAGAATGTTATTGCAATCTGAAAAAGTGGCTCGCTGAGAGAAAAATGAACATCCGAGTGAGCCGACCCCCTATACCAGCTAGAATCGAGAGTCTTCTCTTGCTCTGTGTGTCTCCTGAAGCAGCAGGCCCCATCTGAACCGAGGGCAGCTATTGATTCCTCTAACGATGTGGGAAAGAGCTCATTGTGACAGAGTTTTTCCAGGAGCCTCTTGTCCCCGTTTACCTTTAGTGCCTTAACGAATTGGCCTGATAGGCAGCTGTGTTTTCAAAAGGCTTACACGCCACAGGTTTCTTCGGAGAGGACGGCCTCTTTCATGGCAGGATTAGAGGCAAACCCATCAGCCCCAGATAGGATTCTCTGAAGGGAAATTCCTCAAGAACTGGCTTCACTTTTTGCGGCGTCTGTTTGTGAAATCTGGCCGTGTAAGATGAACAAATAGAGTCTCTCTGGAGGTTGTTTTTTTATATAGGGATTTGATACAATCCGCACAGTGCACAGCCTTTGTAAAACATTTTTGGCAGCGAGGGCTTTGATAATGCTACTCCTTGTGTTTTTAAGATATGGCTAAGTGGCTGTTGATGTCAGAGAATGAGAATTGCAGAATGGTAATTGGCTCCGTTCCCCTAGTTCGCTCGACAGCAGCATTCGAACCAATGCGGGCCTGGGGCTTCTGCCAAAAGCCTCCATCTTTATTTTTTCCCCTCCCTCCCTCGCTCACTTTTTTTTTTGTTTGGCGACACTGCTCATGTCTGCATTTGTCCCTTTTGATAAGACCCTTTCATCCTGTTTGCATTGATTACTGGCTGACGAGTCACCCTGATACACTCGGGGCCCTATTCAGGCCGGCCTCGCTGCACACTGGGCCCATTGTGGCCAGGAATGTGTCTCCTTTCAGGGCCTGAGCCCGCCTATGAAAGCATGTCAATAATCCTGAGACAGCGGTGCTCCACAATACCCCGACTCGCCATGGAAATAAGGCCCTCATTTTCCGCTCCACTAAGGGGAGAGTGCTGGCTGGATAGGAGAGAGCAGACGGATGAACGCGAAACATCAAACCCCCAGCACACCATCCCTGCTTCTGGGTGGGGGGGCGATAGCCTAGCTAAAACGGCATAATGCTAGCATTTAGCTAAATTAAATTGTGAGAGTGTATTGTGTGTGCTCTTGTAAAAACTGGATCCAAAGTTCCCATTTGGTTACGTAATAAAAATTGTGAGAAATCTTGCATGAGTTAACGTAGCCCATTCTGCACTTCACAACTGAGGTCTCAATAAAAAAAAAAATTAAAAACCTTTTGGACCTCATTTCAGGAAGTATCAGTTCTGAGATGACGGTAGTAGTGGCTGGAAGGAACCAGCAGTAGGCTTGGCCGTGAGACTGTGGTTTCGGCACCGGAGGTTTGTTTGAGTAGAGAGCGTAATTCTGCAGGCAGAACAAATGGGATTCTGGTCTTTAGCGGCCACTAAAACCACTGAAAACAGACATCTGTTCTATTAATTTGGGGGCTGGTTTGCGGGGGCCAGGTAGGGCTGTGGGAATCCGATTGTAAGCCTGGAGATGGAGTGAAAGAGGGAGGCCGATCATCGCTCTGCAAAGAATTAAAACCACCTCTGCAAATAGCCCCAGTGTGTGTAGAGCCCCGGGGTGGGAGTTTCACAGCGTCCATGGTTCCAGTGTAAATAAACAGTGCAGAGGTCTGCGAGGGTGGAGGGCCTCTTCTCCTAGAGGTGAAGACCCTGGCCTTTGTTGCCTCCTAATTCAGGCCACTCTTTATTGAGGATGAGGGAAAAGTGGGTCTCTGTGTGTGATATTAGAATGCAAGGTCCACCGTGTGTGTGTGTGTGTGTGTGTGTGTGTGTGTGTGTGTGTGTGTGTGTGTGTGTGTGTGTGTGTGTGTGTGTGTGTGTGTGTGTGTGTGTGTGATCAAGACTTTCAGGTCTTCTCCATGTTTTGAACTCCAACCACAGCGCACTTATGGCCAGGTAATGTTTTTTGTTGATCGTGGTTTTTTTAATGGAAACTGATCTGGGTTATTTACATAGTTTCTTTCCCATTCTTTAGTAAATTTGGTAGACTAGCAGCACTTTGGCCCAGCTGTACTATTTGGGGCCTTTTATTATGCATTCGACCTCAGCCCAGAGTCTTTATTCCAGCCCTCAACCAGCCCACGTGGGCCAGTCCAAAGTTTACAGTGAGGTAGCCAATGAGGAGTGGTCATTTTCTCCCTCCTTTGAGCGAATGACCCTGCTAGCCTCCCTGAGCGTAAACATCTGAGAGGCATCCAATTAAAGTGGTGATATCTTCAGGCGTTTGAAGGTTCATCTGAAGCAAATGCCGTTAACTTTATAATTTACACTTTAAAATGTATACCATGTTTATTTTTTCTGCTTTCAGGTCTGCACAGATGTTGTGAAAAATCTTTTTTTTTTTTTACCACATAGTGGAAAAGTCAGAATGAAATATTAGTTTGTTAACCATGTATAAAACTAGGTCGTTTTAGTGATGAAAAATATAGGCCCATTCCATATTTGACTTCTAGCATAATTCGCACTACTCTCTAGCGCGATGAATAATTTAGTGATGTTGAGTAAACAGGAGCAATAATTAGGTTCACAGACATGATGTCGACTTTGGTAATAAATCATTACCTTTATTTAGCAAACATGCATATACCCTATATTTACTTTTCTATAAGGCCATGAAGAACACTATCACGACCTCATCCTGCTTGCTTATAGGCTAGCTTTCCAAAAACAAGGGGTTAAACATGCATATACCCTATATTTACTTTTCTATAAGGCCATGAAGAACACTATCACGACCTCATCCTGCTTGCTTATAGGCTAGCTTTCCAAAAACAAGGGGTTAAACATGCATATACCCTATATTTACTTTTCTATAAGGCCATGAAGAACACTATCACGACCTCATCCTGCTTGCTTATAGGCTAGCTTTCCAAAAACAAGGGATTAAAAATGCATATAAATCTCACATTTTTGTTCTACGGAGGAAAAAAACAAACCCCAATGAAGACAGAAACTGTTGGCTGCAATGAGCCAATGTTAGAGCGAGGTAAATGCTTTGTTTTGCGGTAATACAAATGTATTCGGTGGAGGAGGGGGGAATCAAACTGATATTTAGCCCCTACTAACTCCACCCCCCCACCCTCTTTTGTTTTATGCAAGGCTCTTTTTACCACATGGTAGTGACAGATTGTTTGAGCTGGAAGGAAAAGCCATTCGAAGCTAATTAAGCAGCCATTCCAGGGACTATTTGCAGGCAGGACGGAGAGAAGCACAGGCATTTGTCAGCGCTGAGCCCCGCGTGGTATTGATTGACAGCATGGGATCCTGACTGACAGCCTTTGCTGCCTCTGGCCAATTGTAAGCGAGGAGGTAAGACAGCTGCACAGCCATTGGATAACGAACAGTGACGGGAAGGGGAGCCCCACGTGGGGCTGAGTATAGCGAGCAACACGTGATAGGCTGACTTCCTCGGGCGCAGACATGTTGTACCTTTCAGCGTTGCCGATATGAAAGCTTGTTGATGGTTAAGGTCTTATTAAAAATGTAGGTCGATCAAATCAGTCTGATCAATGAATACATTTAATCCCCAATTTCTAGTATTCGTGTTAGATTTATGCAAGGGCTATGCTTAGTAAATTCAATCATTCTTAATTAAAGGCTTTCAAAACTACGTGATGGAGCAAATCATTCATTAAACACTACAGTCCTAAATGATTAAGCTATTTGTAGGCTGGATCTTCTAAGATAGCAAATTATAGAACACATACTTTCTTCAGAGCACATTTAATGTGCTTGTGAGTTTCAGATTTCATAAACTGCACTGTAGCCTATTCTAAACGTTTAAATGAGGCAAGTAATTAGCTGATATAGAAAAATAGTTGCTTAATTGCTAGGACACTTTTTAGTCCAGAAACACAGGCATGCTCAGCATTCCAATTTGATTTTTACATTGTATCTAACATTATATGAGATTTAACCATGTGTACCATGCTGCACATGCCCATGTCTGCATCACATGAGGGATTTAATATATCAATGATTAAAAGTCAAACAGTATATTCTGACATTTGTGGCAGAAACATTTATAATTACCTTTGTTTATTACAAGTTCGTCAGGTGAATACCAGTTTAGATCCAAAATGGCGAAGATATGAGGTCATATATCACAGTCCAATGGGAACACAAGGGTACTATGTACCCCACGTGGGGACATCGCTCTCTGATAGGCTAATGCAGCTAAACTCATTCGGAGAATCCGATTGGCTTGTGAGAGGCCCTCTCGCGGCAGTTGAGTCCTCGTGTCAGTGCACAGTCTGTGTGTGGTACAGCAAGCGTTGGAAAAACTGGGTAAATCGAATGCAAGCAATTGCTTCGTTACAACATCCAACTTTTCTACGATTTAACCTCTTTTAACTTACAAAATTGTATTTGGATTTACTAGAAGACTCGTCAATAATTGCATTTATCCAAGAAAGGCTTTCTTGGAAGTTTTATGCGGTCAACAACTCGTTGTAATCGACGGCTCTCCGACGTCGGATCGGAAAGGCATTGTCGAGGCAGGTCGTGCGGCGCCACGAGATCACCGAAGTTCCAAGGCTCGGCTGGGACAAGGATTCCATGTAACCAGCGATTACTTTTGGATCATTTTTTCATTCTCATAAGGAAGGTTACCAGCCGAGGATTGTGAAAATTCGTTCAACAGAGGGATTATTGCCGTCGTAGGGGAGGGGAATCAATCGAGACAAAGGTAAAGAAGAAGACCCGAGAAGAGCCCGCTAACAAGACGGGTAGCTTTCATGGCTGGGCTACTTTGAAAACAGCAGTGTGTTTTATAACCAAGCTTGGTGGACTGAATGTCATAATCCCGCAGCCCGCTTCGTCGTATATTCTGTTTTCCAGTTGCGCTCGAACACTGCAGCTCGGCGATCAGCAAATTGTTACATTTGTTGCGAATGCAGATAATACATTGTATCGTGTTTATATATCAACTTTGATTGTAGCGAGGCTGGTCTTTTTGGTTTTGGATAAATTGTTACCCGTGCTACGCGCCTATTGTAGTTTTTTTCGTCTGCTAGTGTAGCCTATTATCACTCTAGCGTGAAGGCTTGACACGCCAACAAACCTGTCAAGCAAACCCATTTAGATATCACAATTTCCCAACATGTCGGATAAATATGTGCAAATCGAGAATAGCGGTTTATTATGACATGTCTTTTTTGAGACGGACCAGGCGATGATAGTGAGTTAAATTATAGAGGCTATAATCTGCATATGCCATTGACTAAATTCAGCAAGTATTTCCTTGCTGTCGTCACGAGCATATTTTGGAGCTATGTGCGTGTTCCGATTGCATACTCCGTTCATTTAGCTAATATCCATTCTGTTCTGCTTTTTTGTTATGTTTGTTTGTGATGGTGAAAGGAAAGGGGCTTAAAATCAACAATAAAGATCGAGAGATCGGAGGGTGGAAGTGTGTTCTCCGCGGCGGAGGATTGGCTTTGTCCGACCGCTTGTGCGCACAGGGAGGGGTGGCGGACTATCGCACATCTACTCGGATTACTGAAGTATCCCCCGATTTCCCTCAAAAAAGGATACATTCAAGATGTATCCACAGGGCCGGCATCCGGTAAGTATCCCAGCTCTTGAGATTATTATGCGAATTCATGCAAATGTACCGCCTTCAAAATAATTAGCTTGTCAGACACGAGCTCGTGATCTGCACCTTACTATTTATGGTCTGCACGTCGAGTAGCCTAGTCCCTTTATGACGCTCGACAACACGTTTCGACAGGAAACTGCAAATAAACAATCGATTCACGTATAATATTCTTATGAGCAGTTTTAATAACGAAAGACGGCCAATATGTAAGAGGGGAAAAATTATATTTTCAGAGCGAATATTTTTTCCCCCTCTAAATTCCTCCAAACTGCTGCATTGAAGCAGTGACGGAAATGCTGTAATTATCGAGCTTACTGCACGGCATCATTGGCATGCATTGAATTCCTCACAAATCAGGTTGTGATTTTCCCCTCCCTCTCTCTCTCTCCGCTCACCCCCCTTCCCGTGCTCTTTGAGGACGGGCGCACTGACCCGCCTCTGTCATCGCACTCTTGAGTGATAGTGGTTCTTCCCACCATTATAAAAGCGGCCACCAGGCAGGGCTCAAGGGAACGTTTGGGTACCACACTGACAAACCACCATTCAGCAGCAGAAATCATTTTACACGGAAGAGAGAGAGAGAGAGGCCTATAGGAGAAGGAGGCTAAGAAAGCATGATGAAGGAGGATGATACTATTTTTTCCATCTTTCTGTTGCTATTGATTATAAATAGACTTATGTTATAGAAATGGGTTGAGATCTAGGCGTGATGTGTTGTAGCCTGTTATGTTATAGAAATGGGCTGAGATCTAGGCGTGATGTGTTGTAGCCTGTTATGTTATAGAAATGGGCTGAGATCTAGGCGTGATGTGTTGTAGCCTGTTATGTTATAGAAATGGGCTGAGATCTAGGCGTGATGTGTTGTAGCCTGTTATGTTATAGAAATGGGCTGAGATCTAGGCGTGATGTGTTGTAGCCTGTTATGTTATAGAAATGGGCTGAGATCTAGGCGTGATGTGTTGTAGCCTGTTATGTTATAGAAATGGGCTGAGATCTAGGCGTGATGTGTTGTAGCCTGTTATGGTATAGAAATGGGTTGAGATCTGGGCGTGATGTAATAGGTGTGGCTGCACTACCACTTCATTGGGGTTATTGATATCAACATTGCTTTTCTCTAGGCACCACACCAACCAGGGCAGCCTGGCTTCAAGTTCACCGTGGCCGAGTCCTGCGACAGGATCAAAGACGAGTTTCAGTTCCTGCAGGCCCAGTACCACAGGTAATGACATCCATTGTTAGAGGATGTACTTTAGCTGAAAGAACCAGGCTAGGCTACTCATGATCAATCTAGTTAGAGATGTCTGCTAACACTGGGCTAACACTGGTAATATCAAGTTGATTTTGGGTATGTAGAATTTAGATTTTTCACATGGTACAACTATATTGAGTGATTATGGTGTATTGTGTTTCTAACCAAAGATTTCTGTGAAATGGACTAACATGTATTAATTATGTAATAAAACATCAATATTGGCTAATAATAATGGACCATATTTCTCATCTTTCAGTCTCAAAGTGGAGTACGACAAACTGGCCAATGAGAAGACAGAGATGCAGCGTCACTATGTCATGGTAAGAATATCACACTACATACAAGTACAATCACTTCCTGGAACTAAAACCCTGCATGTGATGGTTAGTAAGATGTGTTATTATTTTCCCTCCGATGAAACGGTAGCAACCGTGTTTGTTTGCAGAGGCAATTTGAGTTAAATTTTTGGGTGTATTTGAGATTGTTGACTCATGATCATCCCTGTGTGGTGATTGTCCAGAAAGGGACATTGGGGCCTCCTGTGATTGGAGGAAGTGTGTGTGTGTGCGCCTATAGAGAAGGAGTGGGTGGGGGTTGTTGTGAATCTCCACCAGAGGTCAAATGTCCGGCCGTTGATAACAGGGCGTGACGGACGGGGCTTTGTGATGATGGGGGGGGTCATAATGGCTCCATGGCCTCTTTTATGCCTCTGACCCCCTAAGGGTTAATGACTGGCCTGCTGGCTTTGTGTGTGAAGCTGATTATTTAGGGCAGTATTCTCCCAGAGTGAGCTATGGCCTATGGGCCTTCACATACCCAGGGCCTTCCTGACACATCCAGGGCCTTCTAAGACACCTAGGGCTCTCATTAAGGATGGAGAGAGTTTGTGGAGGGGGATAGAAGGGACCCCCTGGCCAGGTAGACAACTAGTTAGTCACGGTGGAGTATGGCATTTTATATTTTAGCCTAGCTGTTTAGCGGTGGCCTCTTATCCGGGATGACTTGCAGACAATACTGTGGCCTATGGCTGAATGACCTCATCAAGTAGAGGACATAGTCAAGTGAAGTATTACCATTAAAAAAAATATATATAGCACTATTAACCTTTACATTGTTGCCATTTAGAATGTGACTTAACTCCAAAACAACAGCTCCAACTGATCCACGTTCAAACATTCCCTTTTTAACAAATAAAAATCATTTTCAACGCCCCCCATGATCAAATAGAAATTGTAAGTGTAGATGGTACAACGTTATTTGTATTTACTGTCAAGCTACAACATTGATCCAACTCAAAGAGCCTAGCTGAGGTTCTGGGTAACACAAAAAGGGCTGGTGAATGAATGGAAAATAACCAGTCAGTCCCTAGACATGATGTAACAGAGGCCAAACTCTGAGCTGAGGCCCCATGCATATAAACTCCTCTTATCTTATTTGTCCACGCCAGGATTGACTTTAACCAAACGCACTGGTACGTTAGTTAAACATTATTTTTTTATTCTGAGGAAATGCATGCACCGGTTTAGCGGTAGTGTGTGAGAGGGGGGTTGTTAGATAAACAGGATGGACTAACTAGGCCTCATCTGGCAGCCGCCAGTTCACGCCCTGATAGTGAGTATCGCTATGGATGTCTAATCTACGATTGACAACAATCTATTTGTTTTGAAAGACTCGTATTTCGCCAGACTGATTGAGTTAGCAACGTAGCATTTTAAAATCGGACTGTGCTCAAAAGAAGTGGATTGGAGTCCTGTAGCTTAGCATTTACCCTATCCACTCAGACACGGTTCACCTCGCTCACCCCCTAGACTCCCAAAAAGAGCTCGAAGAACAAAGAAAAGGATAGAAATAGAGGGAGAAGTAGAGGGATCACTACAGCCTTTGAGCCGGCCTGGGTGGAGGATTTCAAGTGTTAATCAGTAAAGGGCTACGACAGCTAGTTCTCTCCCTTTAGCCATGCTCAGGAGTCCATCATTCTGACATGCAGACTGCTTCCCATGGAAATGTCACCAATGTTTGATATTCTAACTAGTAAATGAATGGGATGTGAATGTTTCATTGTGTGACTCTTGTCTTTTCCAGTACTATGAGATGTCCTATGGGCTGAACATTGAGATGCACAAACAGGTATGTATCATTATCCTCATCTGTCTACTTTTAAAGAGTGGTTGTTAGTATATGGTCTCTCTATCTGTCCAGCGTATGGGTTCTCTATCTGTCCAGCGTATGGGTTCTCTATCTGTCCAGCGTATGGGTTCTCTATCTGTCCAGCGTATGGGTTCTCTATCTGTCCAGCGTATGGGTTCTCTATCTGTCCAGCGTATGGGTTCTCTATCTGTCCAGCGTATGGGTTCTCTATCTGTCCAGCGTATGGGTTCTCTATCTGTCCAGCGTATGGGTTCTCTATCTGTCCAGCGTATGGGTTCTCTATCTGTCCAGCGTATGGGTTCTCTATCTGTCCAGCGTATGGGTTCTCTATCTGTCCAGCGTATGGGTTCTCTATCGGTCCAGCGTATGGGCTCTCTATCGGTCCAGCGTATGGGCTCTCTATCGGTCCAGCGTATGGGCTCTCTATCGGTCCAGCGTATGGGCTCTCTATCGGTCCAGCGTATGGGTTCTCTATCGGTCCAGCGTATGGGTTCTCTATCTGTCCAGCGTATGGGTTCTCTATCTGTCCAGCGTATGGGTTCTCTATCTGTCCAGCGTATGGGTTCTCTATCTGTCCAGCGTATGGGGACTCTATCGGTCCAGCGTATGGGTTCTCTATCTGTCCAGCGTATGGGCTCTCTATCGGTCCAGCGTATGGGCTCTCTATCGGTCCAGCGTATGGGCTCTCTATCTGTCCAGCGTATGGGTTCTCTATCCGTCCAGCGTATGGGTTCTCTATCTGTCCAGCGTATGGGCTCTCTATCGGTCCAGCGTATGGGCTCTCTATCGGTCCAGCGTATGGGGCCTCTATCGGTCCAGCGTATGGGTTCTCTATCTGTCCAGCGTATGGGCTCTCTATCGGTCCAGCGTATGGGTTCTCTATCCGTCCAGCGTATGGGTTCTCTATCTGTCCAGCGTATGGGTTCTCTATCTGTCCAGCGTATGGGTTCTCTATCTGTCCAGCGTATGGGTTCTCTATCTGTCCAGCGTATGGGTTCTCTATCTGTCCAGCGTATGGGTTCTCTATCTGTCCAGCGTATGGGTTCTCTATCGGTCCAGCGTATGGGTTCTCTATCTGTCCAGCGTATGGGTTCTCTATCTGTCCAGCGTATGGGTTCTCTATCTGTCCAGCGTATGGGTTCTCTATCTGTCCAGCGTATGGGTTCTCTATCGGTCCAGCGTATGGGTTCTCTATCTGTCCAGCGTATGGGTTCTCTATCGGTCCAGCGTATGGGTTCTCTATCGGTCCAGCGTATGGGTTCTCTATCCGTCCAGCGTATGGGTTCTCTATCCGTCCAGCGTATGGGTTCTCTATCCGTCCAGCGTATGGGTTCTCTATCGGTCCAGCGTATGGGCTCTCTATCGGTCCAGCGTATGGGCTCTCTATCTGTCCAGCGTATGGGCTCTCTATCTGTCCAGCGTATGGGCTCTCTATCTGTCCAGCGTATGGGTTCTCTATCTGTCCAGCGTATGGGTTCTCTATCTGTCCAGCGTATGGGTTCTCTATCTGTCCAGCGTATGGGTTCTCTATCTGTCCAGCGTATGGGTTCTCTATCTGTCCAGCGTATGGGTTCTCTATCGGTCCAGCGTATGGGTTCTCTATCGGTCCAGCGTATGGGCCTCTGTCAGTTCAGTGAAGGAAGATGGTGACATCGGCTTGTGAGTCATTGAGTATGTTTACATGCACAATAATAATGTGATATTAAACTGATTATGGCAGTAGGCACCTGCTTTTCTGAGCAATTATTAGGACATGTAAACACCGGTGTTCCAGTGGTGTATTTGATCTGTGCCTGTGCTGGCACCAGCCGAGAGCCTCCCTCTTGTTCCAGTGGTGTATTTGATCTGTGCCTGTGCTGGCACCAGCCGAGAGCCTCCCTCTTGTTCCAGTGGTGTATTTGATCTGTGCCTGTGCTGGCACCAGCCGAGAGCCTCCCTCTTGTTCCAGTGGTGTATTTGATCTGCGACTGTGCTGGCACCAGCTGAGAGCCTCCTTCTTGTTCCAATGGTGTATTTGATCTGCGCCTGTGCTGGCACCAGCCGAGAGCCTCCCTCTTGTTCCAGTGGTGTATTTGATCTGTGCCTGTGCTGGCACCAGCCGAGAGCCTCCCTCTTGTTCCAGTGGTGTATTTGATCTGTGCCTGTGCTGGCACCAGCCGAGAGCCTCCCTCTTGTTCCAGTGGTGTATTTGATCTGTGCCTGTGCTGGCACCAGCCGTGAGCCTCCCTCTTTAGCGCCAGACAAGTTCTGAACAACTGAATGCATGTGTCTTAGAAATAGTTTTCCCTTACAAACTTTATATGTCCAAACTGAGAATCAAATCGGCTTCCCAAAAATAACAGTCGCTGTGGTAGAACGTTTATTTTGATTGGTGATTTTCTGCATTTATCAGAGTGCCATCAGGTAGCCTGATTTCAGATGTGTCCATGGAAACAGGATTATTATTATTAGGGAAATTTGTTTTTCTTGTAAATAATGTAAATGTTTTAATCAAACTATTATATTAATCTGATTATTCACAAATAATCACACTGTGTGTCTGTTTTGTAGGGGATTGGAAAGCAAGAGCTATGATTGTTCAATGACACAGACACACAACCTTAGTCGATGCCCTCAGTCTTAAATGCTTTAAATGCTTCTCAGTCACACAGGCACAGACACACACCTCACATTCTCATTGCCTCCTGAAAAACGCACGCACACACACATACGAGACCTTAGTCTATGCCCTCAGTCATAAACACACACACAAACACACACCGACTCCCTTCCTGTCTGTGAAAACGCTGACGGGCTAAACAGCGAGCGGGGCAGGCGGCCTGATGGGGCTGCTTTGATAAGATTAAAGTGAAGTCTGGCGAGGACTGAGTGTGTGTGTGTGTGTTTCTCCCAGTGACGAGTCTGACTCAACTAAAGGCAGCATGCAGAGCCAGCCAGTCTAAAACCTCATTAGGTCCGCTGCCTCTCAGCAGAAAGTATTCATCAGCAGTAGAAGCCAACCAGAGGGCTCCCTCAGCCTCAGCCTGGCTGTGAGTGGAGGAGACATTAGACCTGCCTCACTACTGGAGAAACAGACAAAATGGCCGCCTTAGAGAGCGGAAGGGGGAACGCTGCTCAGTCAAACAGTCTGTCAATATCCACCGGGCCGTGAAGCGGGCTTTTTTAGTGGCGAGGTGATTTGTGGCATCTATCACACGCAGTCTTCTCTAGTCTCCCTCTGGTTCCTTTCATCTCTCTTCTGTCTTTCCTGGCTTCTCGCTCTTTCCTTGTTTATTTTCCTCCTCTTTACCCCCCACCCCCTTCTCAGTGTGATGTGAAGTGAGAGATGGGCTGTGCCTGTGTGTCATTAGCACTGTAATATGATGTATGAACATGGGCTTTAGGCAGGCTGGTCGAGGAGGAGGGGATGGGCTTTAGGCAGGCTGGTCGAGGAGGAGGGGATGGGCTTAAGGCAGGCTGGTCGAGGAGGAGGGGATGGGCTTTAGGCAGGCTGGTCGAGGAGGAGGGGATGGGCTTTAGGCAGGCTGGTCGAGGAGGAGGGGATGGGCTTTAGGCAGGCTGGTCGAGGAGGAGGGGATGGGCTTTAGGCAGGCTGGTCGAGGAGGAGGGGATGGGCTTTAGGCAGGCTGGTCGAGGAGGAGGGGATGGGCTTTAGGCAGGCTGGTCGAGGAGGGGAGGGGCTTTAGGCAGGCTGGTCGAGGAGGGGATGGGCTATAGGCGGGCTGGTCGAGGAGGGGAGAGGGGAACTGGCTGTCTTGCAAGGTTAATGGCATCAGTGGGAGGATGGTGGATTGGAGCAGCATAGCTGATTTATCAGGATGAGAAGTGTGTGCGTGCGTATGTGCGTCTGCATATTTTTGTGTGTGTGCCAAATGTGTCCCACGGGGAACTAGATCCCCTAGAAGGTTCTGTCAGGCTCTTATCACTGATAGGAGTTGGAACGAGGGAGGGAGGATGGGAGGTGGAAGAGGGAGGATGGGAGGTGGACGAGCGAGGAAGGATGGGTGGTGGGAAGAGGATGGGTGGTGGAAAGAGGATGGGAGGATGGGTGGTGGGAAGAGGATGGGAGGATGGGAGGTGGGAAGAGCGAGGGAGGATGGGAGGTGGGAAGAGCGAGGGAGGATGGGAGGTGGGAAGAGCGAGGGAGGATGGGAGGTGGGAAGAGCGAGGGAGGATTGGAGGTAAACAGAGGGAGGATGGGAGGTGGGAAGAGCGAGTGAGGATGGGAGGTGGGAAGAGCGAGTGAGGATGGGAGGTGGGAAGAGCGAGTGAGGATGGGAGGTGGGAAGAGCGAGGGAGGATGGGAGGTGGGAAGAGCGAGGGAGGATGGGAGGTGGGAAGAGCGAGGGAGGATGGGAGGTGGGAAGAGCGAGTGAGGATGGGAGGTAAACAGAGGGAGGATGGGAGGTGGGAAGAGCGAGGGAGGATGGGAGGTGGGAAGAGCGAGGGAGGATGGGAGGTGGGAAGAGCGAGGGAGGATGGGAGGTAAACAGAGGGAGGATGGGAGGTGGGAAGAGCGAGGGAGGATGGGAGGTGGGAAGAGCGAGGGAGGATGGGAGGTGGGAAGAGCGAGGGAGGATGGGAGGTAAACAGAGGGAGGATGGGAGGTGGGAAGAGCGAGTGAGGCTGGGAGGTGGGAAGAGCGAGGGAGGATTGGAGGTAAACAGAGGGAGGATGGAACTGCTGTGTAAACATGTTAATGGACTGGCCCTCTCCCTCGCTCGCCTTTTCTTCATCAATAAGACCAATGGAGTCTAGTGAGTGGTGTGAATAATGAATGATCGCTCCCCACTGAACACATCAGTCTGGCGTAAACAGTGAGCATCTCTCCTCTTATCCAGGTTACTAGTGGTGAAGGGAGGGGAGAGGAGGCGTAAACAGTGAGCATCTCTCCTCTTATCCAGGTTACTAGTGGTGAAGGGAGGGGAGAGGAGGTGTAAACAGTGAGCATCTCTCCTCTTATCCAGGTTACTAGTGGTGAAGGGAGGGGAGAAGAGGTGTAAACAGTGAGCATCTCTCCTCTTATCCAGGTTACTAGTGGTGAAGGGAGGGGAGAAGAGGTGTAAACAGTGAGCATCTCTCCTCTTATCCAGGTTACTAGTGGTGAAGGGAGGGGAGAGGAGGTGTAAACAGTGAGCATCTCCTTCCTCTTATCCAGGTTACTAGTGGTGAAGGGAGGGGAGAGGAGGTGTAAACAGTGAGCATCTCTCCTCTTATCCAGGTTACTAGTGGTGAAGGGAGGGGAGAAGAGGTGTAAACAGTGAGCATCTCTCCTCTTATCCAGGTTACTAGTGGTGAAGGGAGGGGAGAAGAGGTGTAAACAGTGAGCATCTCTCCTCTTATCCAGGTTACTAGTGGTGAAGGGAGGGGAGAGGAGGCGTAAACAGTGAGCATCTCTCCTCTTATCCAGGTTACTAGTGGTGAAGGGAGGGGAGAAGAGGTGTAAACAGTGAGCATCTCTCCTCTTATCCAGGTTACTAGTGGTGAAGGGGAGAGGAGGTGTAAACGGTGAGCATCTCCTTCCTCTTATCCAGGTTACTAGTGGTGAAGGGAGGGGAGAAGAGGTGTAAACAGTGAGCATCTCTCCTCTTATCCAGGTTACTAGTGGTGAAGGGAGGGGAGAGGAGGTGTAAACAGTGAGCATCTCCTTCCTCTTATCCAGGTTACTAGTGGTGAAGGGAGGGGAGAGGAGGTGTAAACAGTGAGCATCTCTCCTCTTATCCAGGTTACTAGTGGTGAAGGGGAGAGGAGGTGTAAACAGTGAGCATCTCTCCTCTTATCCAGGTTACTAGTGGTGAAGGGAGGGGAGAGGAGGTGTAAACAGTGAGCATCTCTCCTCTTATCCAGGTTACTAGTGGTGAAGAGAGGGGAGAGGAGGTGTAAACAGTGAGCATCTCTCCTCTTATCCAGGTTACTAGTGGTGAAGAGAGGGGAGAAGAGGTGTAAACAGTGAGCATCTCTCCTCTTATCCAGGTTACTAGTGGTGAAGAGAGGGGAGAAGAGGTGTAAACAGTGAGCATCTCTCCTCTTATCCAGGTTACTAGTGGTGAAGAGAGGGGAGAAGAGGTGTAAACAGTGAGCATCTCTCCTCTTATCCAGGTTACTAGTGGTGAAGGGAGGGGAGAGGAGGTGTAAACAGTGAGCATCTCTCTTATCCAGGTTACTAGTGGTGAAGGGACGGGAGGGGAGAGGAAGTGTAAACAGTGAGCATCTCTCCTCTTATCCAGGTTACTAGTGGTGAAGGGAGGGGAGAGGAGGTGTAAACAGTGAGCATCTCTCTTATCCAGGTTACTAGTGGTGAAGGGAAGGGAGGGGAGAGGAAGTGTAAACAGTGAGCATCTCTCCTCTTATCCAGGTTACTAGTGGTGAAGGGAGGGGAGAGGAAGTGTAAACAGTGAGCATCTCTCCTCTTATCCAGGTTACTAGTGGTGAAGGGAGGGGAGAGGAGGTGTAAACAGTGAGCATCTCCTTCCTGTGTGTGTGTGTGCGCTCCCTTCAAACACACATGGATATGCGTATATACAAAGCTGCATGTACATAATATAAACATACTTCTAGTCCAACACATCCTGGCGGTGTCCCGGGTGGGTCGGCAGCGCAGGGCTCTATGGGGGGTCGGCAGCGCAGGGCTCTGGCAGCCATGGTGGGGGGGGGGGGTTGTTTTGACAGAGCTCTTATGATGATGCGGCGGCGTGGGGTGTCAAGGGTGGTGCGGGGCGGAGATAATCATCCTCGCTTCGCTGTCAATAAGTGATTTTAATTAGCGCAGCTCATTAGGCTGCCACGGCAACGAGGCCCTCTGAGCTCTGTGTGTCAGTGTGAGGAGTTCAGAGGGTACTCCATCTTATTCGCTGCTTAGTTTCTCTCTCATATTTCCTCTCTCTCTCATATTTCCCCTCTCTCTCTGTTGCTCTGATTGAAAACCTGGGCTTTCTTCCTCAGGCGCTCTGTTTTTCCACTGTGTGTTTGCTCAATTCCTCCCCTGCTTGTAGATAACGAGGCTTCACAGAGAGGGAGCTTTATTTAGGGAAGTCCTGTTTGTGGCCTGAGTGGGAGGGAGAGGTGCGTGTGCGTGTGAGTGAGAGAGCTTGT
Source organism: Oncorhynchus clarkii lewisi (assembly GCF_045791955.1). Taxonomy (NCBI): domain Eukaryota; kingdom Metazoa; phylum Chordata; class Actinopteri; order Salmoniformes; family Salmonidae; genus Oncorhynchus; species Oncorhynchus clarkii. The sequence goes on along the minus strand of NC_092152.1, from coordinate 83,612,716 downwards.
TCAAATGAATCATTTCCACAGGATTCTAGGAATTGTTTGCCAAGGTGATGATAGTCGACTTGTCTGTGAGCCAAAACAAACGGCCTGGGAGAACACACACATGGATGGAGGTTACTGGTGTCTGTGAAACGTGCTTCATCATTCTGGTCAGCCTGGATCTGCTGCTACAGTCCCACAAGACAATGAAGGTCTCGTTGAAGCCGCTTTGTGTTACACAACCACCCCACTGGGTTTTATGTGTCAGTCAGAATGCTGATCCAGTGGAATGGACAAGTATCTGGTTGCAGGGATAATTGAAGGAAATATTGTGTGTCTGTCTGTTCTCCAGGCCCCTAATGAACTGTGATTTGTAGAAATCATAGAAAAACAGTTTTCTATGCTCCTTGTTACAGGATGGAGGATGGTGTGAGTTAGCCCTCCCTCCTGGGTGTGTGTGTCAGGTTCCAGTAGCATCTGTCTCAGGTCTCAGTAGTGTGTCCCTGCCTATTAGGAGTGGCCCCTGGCCTAGCTCCCATCCAATCAACAGGGAGGTAAATGCATACATCAATAAACTGTTAGACCCCGATCTGCTGCACATGAACAATGAGCGTCTGGGAGGAGGGATCTGCTGCATATGAACAATGAGGGGCCGGGAGGAGGGATCTGCTGCACATGAACAATGAGGGTCTGGGAGGAGGGATCTGCTGCACATGAACAATGAGGGGCTGGGAGGAGGGATCTGCTGCACATGAACAATGAGGGGCTGGGAGGAGGGATATGCTGCACATGAACAATGAGGGGCTGGGAGGAGGGATCTGCTGCACATGAACAATGAGGGGCCGGGAGGAGGGATCTGCTGCACATGAACAATGAGGGGCCGGGAGGAGGGATCTGCTGCTCATGAAAAATGAGGTGCTGCTAGTGAGGCAGAGGATTGCAATGATAGCCGAGTAGCGTGACGTCTTTGAGCCGGAGAGGGAAATGTGTGTGGATCATAAACCACTGTGTGTCTCTCGTTCAGCGTGTGACACTGTGACTCCCCGTCACCGGTGGGTTTCCTGCCAATTGAAACCTCATCAGTCTCGTCCTCTCCACTCGGCTAGCGGCTTCCAGCGACAAACAGGCAAATGGTTTTCAACACAGAGCTGTTGACAAGGCCATCCTCTGAGAGGCCTCTATACTAGCAGCACCAGACAGCTCCGAGCCACTGAGTACCTGTAATTGTGGAGCCGGAGTGAACAGCCTTTACTGCCACGCTGCTCAAGGGCTTGGTTTTCATTGGCTTAAAGTGACAATACCCTATTTTATCCGCCTCCTGGCCTAAAAGCTGTTGGCGTTGAGTCGACCACACTCGTTGGCACCATTTTGTTTCTCTGGTCTCCAACATATGAATGTGATGGGGGGATCTATACAGTTATGTATTGGGGTAATATTCTATTATAAGGTCCCTGGTAATGGACAGGTGTTATGAGGTAGTATTACTTACTGAATGAGTGTAGTGAAAGTAGCTCTTCCACAAGTGTCCATGAAATGACATCTGACTAGTATTCTACTGAAACTCTGCTACTTGTCCCCTCTATGTTTACTGGCTAGTGATTCGCTCCTGACATCTGACTAGTATTCTACTGAAACTCTGCTACTTGTCCCCTCTATGTTTACTGGATAGTGATTCGCTCCTGACATCTGACTAGTATTCTACTGAAACTCTGCTACTTGTCCCCTCTATGTTTACTGGATAGTGATTCGCTCCTGACATCTGACTAGTATTCTACTGAAACTCTGCTACTTGTCCCCTCTATGTTTACTGGATAGTGATTCGCTCCTGACATCTGACTAGTATTCTACTGAAACTCTGCTACTTGTCCCCTCTATGTTTACTGGATAGTGATTCGCTCCTGACATCTGACTAGTATTCTACTGAAACTCTGCTACTTGTCCCCTCTATGTTTACTGGATAGTGATTCGCTCCTGACATCTGACTAGTATTCTACTGAAACTCTGCTACTTGTCCCCTCTGTTTACTGGCTAGTGATTCGCTCCTGACATCTGACTAGTATTCTACTGAAACTCTGCTACTTGTCCCCTCTATGTTTACTGGCTAGTGATTCGCTCCTGACATCTGAGTAGTATTCTACTGAAACTCTGCTACTTGTCCCCTCTATGTTTACTGGCTAGTGATTCGCTCCTGACATCTGACCAGTATTCTACTGAAACTCTGCTACTTGTCCCCTCTATGTTTACTGGCTAGTGATTCGCTCCTGACATCTGACTAGTATTCTACTGAAACTCTGCTACTTGTCCCCTCTATGTTTACTGGCTAGTGATTCGCTCCTGACATCTGACTAGTATTCTACTGAAACTCTGCTACTTGTCCCCTCTATTTTTACTGGATAGTGATTCGCTCCTGACATCTGACTAGTATTCTACTGAAACTCTGCTACTTGTCCCCTCTATGTTTACTGGATAGTGATTCGCTCCTGACATCTGACTAGTATTCTACTGAAACTCTGCTACTTGTCCCCTCTATGTTTACTGGATAGTGATTCGCTCCTGACATCTGACTAGTATTCTACTGAAACTCTGCTACTTGTCCCCTCTATGTTTACTGGATAGTGATTCGCTCCTGACATCTGACTAGTATTCTACTGAAACTCTGCTACTTGTCCCCTCTGTTTACTGGCTAGTGATTCGCTCCTGACATCTGACTAGTATTCTACTGAAACTCTGCTACTTGTCCCCTCTATGTTTACTGGCTAGTGATTCGCTCCTGACATCTGAGTAGTATTCTACTGAAACTCTGCTACTTGTCCCCTCTATGTTTACTGGCTAGTGATTCGCTCCTGACATCTGACCAGTATTCTACTGAAACTCTGCTACTTGTCCCCTCTATGTTTACTGGCTAGTGATTCGCTCCTGACATCTGAGTAGTATTCTACTGAAACTCTGCTACTTGTCCCCTCTATGTTTACTGGCTAGTGATTCGCTCCTGACATCTGACTAGTATTCTACTGAAACTCTGCTACTTGTCCCCTCTATGTTTACTGGCTAGTGATTCGCTCCTGACATCTGACCAGTATTCTACTGAAACTCTGCTACTTGTCCCCTCTATGTTTACTGGCTAGTGATTCGCTCCTGACATCTGACCAGTATTCTACTGAAACTCTGCTACTTGTCCCCTCTATGTTTACTGGCTAGTGATTCGCTCCTGACATCTGAGTAGTATTCTACTGAAACTCTGCTACTTGTCCCCTCTATGTTTACTGGCTAGTGATTCGCTCCTGACATCTGACCAGTATTCTACTGAAACTCTGCTACTTGTCCCCTCTATGTTTACTGGCTAGTGATTCGCTCCTGACATCTGAGTAGTATTCTACTGAAACTCTGCTACTTGTCCCCTCTATGTTTACTGGCTAGTGATTCGCTCCTGACATCTGACCAGTATTCTACTGAAACTCTGCTACTTGTCCCCTCTATGTTTACTGGCTAGTGATTCACTCCTGACATCTGACTAGTATTCTACTGAAACTCTGCTACTTGTCCCCTCTATGTTTACTGGCTAGTGATTCACTCCTGACATCTGACTAGTATTCTACTGAAACTCTGCTACTATGTTTACTGGCTAGTGATTCACTCCTGACATCTGAGTAGTTCTGTCCTTTTGACAGAAAGAAACACTGTTATATCAGCTGTCTGTTTTGAATGGAGTTCCCTGGATGCTTTTGAATGGAGTTCTCTGGATGCTTTAGAATGGAGTTCTCTGGATGCTTTTGGTCAGTTGTATCTTAGGCCTTTTCAAAGGAGAGAGGATGCCTGCCGCTGAGGAGAAAAGACAAGATTAGTGACA